>NW_028120452.1:0-71959 GCF_965178545.1 Coloeus monedula
TGCGGTGCCTCCTCTTCCTGCTCCTCCTCCTCCTCTATCCCTACTCTTCCTCACACTCCTCTTCCTCACACTACTCCTTCTCCTGCAGAATCCCACCTGCTGCTCCCACGTCCATCCTTTCACCATTCTGGTCTCCAGCCCTGCTCCTCCAGCCTTTCTCCTCCTCCCCCCAGGCCCAGCACCCACCCCTGGCTCGCTCTGCCCCCCACAGCTCTCGGATCCCACAGCACCAGCAGGGATGCAGCTGCGGCAGCTCGGGCTGGGGCAGCGCTGGGCTCTCGGCCGCTCCTGGCCGCACTCGGCCCCCGCCGCAGCCACTTCTGCCAGCACAGCACGGGCCGGCCCGGCCTTGGCGCTCCCCCCCTCCCACCTCCCCAAATTCCCCTCGCGGGGGGCGCCAAGGCCGGGCCACACGGGGGCTCCAGCTGGGGAGCGCCGGGCGCTGCGGCTCTGCCTGGCAACTGCTGAGTCACCAGCGCCGCGCCTGCTGATTGGCTGAGCGCTGCCTGAGGGCCCCGCCTGCACCAAGGGGGGACACCCTGCTCCAGGGGGGATGGCCCGAAAACCGGGCACCCCCAGCGAAGGAACAACACCAACGCCTCCCTACAAACACATGCTCTCAATCTGCTCGGACACAGCCACACGGACTTGGACACAAGCAAGTGACACAAGCAGAAACCAGCAGCTCCACAAAATGCTACTGATTGACACACACTGCTGCTCAGCCAAGCTCCTGCTCAATTCCTCAACTTCCAGAACAACAACAAAGCCGGAACACAACCATGGACATCGTGTCCTATACAAAAGGGGACAATGTGGAGCCAGTTTGCACATTCTCCCAGAGCTAATTAATGACATGGACACCAAGCGGAGGTAAAAAGGGAAGTCGAGAAGGGGTCTCAGCAACAGGGGACGGATGGTGTTGGTGTGCTGGGAAGGGATTGGTTGAAGGGAGTGTGCAGGAATATGGTTAAGGCAAACAGCAGCAGGAGGAATCTATGTGGTAAGAAAGGAAAAGGAAGATGGAAAAGAGGACGAAGAAAAAAAAGTGTTGGGGTCCCTTCCCCCCTGCCATGGAGCCCTGGGAGAGGGGCCCTGGGGAGGAGACACGGGGTTTCCCTGCCCCTGTTCAGCTTCATTCCCCATTGGTTGGTTTGTGTTCCCTGATAACGCCAAGGACCCTCGGGTCCCGTGACTGCGGAGTTCCTGAGCTGAGCCCCAGCCATGCGGCTGGAGAAATAAACATCTCTGAAAACATCTACCACGAATCTGTCCATATATACTTCGTTTCTACGAGACTCCTGGTTTGAAATATACTTGTTGCAGTAATCCCCACTGCGACAAATTGGTGGAGGAATGCGAGCAAGATACAGATCCCTGAGGAAAATTCGTGAGTAAAATAACCACTCTAGACCTCTCTCTTCTCATCTTGGTTTGGATATTCTCTCTGGACTATGGAAGAATCGTGGGAAATGGGGCTCTCTGAGCCACAGAAAGAAATGTACCTAGAAGTTAAAGGAATCCTTGAACAACAAAACAAAAAAGTAATGGAACCGGGAGATCTAGAACTTTTTTTTAACTGGCTTTTCAAAAATTTCTCCTATATTTCTCGAGAGTTACTTTTTGATATTGAACCTCCTGGATCTTGTCAGGGGTGTTTTTGGGACGAGATCTTGTGGGAGATGAAAGATCAAACAGAACATGTATTAGTGATTGAACCCTTGCGTGGATCCATGGTAGTAAGTGGAGCTATTCAGGAGCATTTATATGGTCCTATTACCCCTAAAGCAAAGGATGGCCATAGTCCCGTGGCCGAGGCCGCGTGGCCGCCATCCCTGTGGCACACGCCAGCGGAGGTGCCTGCGCTGGATGTGCCCGGTCCCCTCGGGAGCGCGCCCCTTATCACGGACCCCATCCCTGTCTCGGGGTCCCCGGCCACGCGGCCGCGAGTGAGGGAGTGATGCCGCAGGCGCCGCAGGTGCCGTGGGCCACGAGCAGCCAGGAACTGGGCATCGGCGTGGCAGCCCACTCTGAGCACACGGCTCGGAGAGCCCTGCGGAGGGAGAAGCGGCGGTTTCCACAGCAACACGAGAAGCCGCGCAGCACCGAGCCGAAACAGGGCCACACTCAAAGCAGCGTGGAGTTGGCCGAGTGGAGCCGCTCACAGGGCGTGGAGCCAGCGGCGATGGCAACACGGGGCCGCACAGAGCCCAGACACGCGCCGGAGCAGCGCCGCTCGGAGAGCGCGGAGCAGCCGCAACGCGGGGGCCCGGCCGAGACGTCGGAGTCAGCAAGGCAGCGGCCACGCGGGACCGGCAGCCACGATGAACACGCAAGCACGTGATAGAAGGAGTTATAGCAACGAAAATCACAGAAACTGTGAAATGGTACAATGTCAAAAACAACTATGGGTTTATAACACGAGATGATACAGGGGAAGATCTAGTCATCCATAGAACTGCCATTAAAAGGAATAACCCTAAAAATTACCTGCAAAGTGTAGGAGATGGGGAAGTTGTACAGTTTGATGTAGTGCAAGGAAAGAAGGGTTTACAAGCAGCAAATGTTACTGGGCCTGGGGGTATTCCAGTCAAAGGCAGCTGTTATGCACAAAATTATAAACAATATCCATCCCAGCAACTTCCCTATCCACAGCTTACTTTCCCCTTTTACCCTGTACCCAATATGAACCCTTTCCTAAGTTTACCTTATCCCCAGTTTATTCCTAACCCGTTTTTCACCCCATGGCTTCCCTATACAGTTCCATTTCCCTACAACTCCTCTCCGATGCCAAGGGGGGGATGAAAAGGGGAAGGGAAGAAGTTAAACCCTCTCCTGCCTCAGTTTCCCCACAAAGCATGCTCAGAGAGTTCTGTCTCCCTTCTGTCAGCCCTAAGATGTTCCACAGAATCTGTTTAGACATTAAAAACTCAGGAGGGTGGCTTCTTTTGTCTTGAAACTGTTGTTGTTATGTTTATCCAGTTGTTTTCATTCTCCTTTTATTAAAATAAAACGGGTGAGATATTGAGGTCCCTTCCCCCTGCCATGGAGCCCTGGGAGAGGGGACCTGGGGGGGAGGCACGAGGTTTCCCTGCCCCTGCTCAGCTTCATTCCCCATTGGTTGGTTTGGGTTCCCTGATAACGCCAAGGATCCTTGGTCCCGTGACTGTGGAGTTCCTGAGCTGAGCCCCGGCCATGCGGCTGGAGAAATAAACATCTCTGAAACATCTACCACGAATCTGTCCATATATACTTCACTTTCCACGGGACTCCTGGTTTGAAATATACTTATTGCAGTAATCCCTTCTGCGACAAAAAAGTGAGGACTGGGATGTTTTTCAGCACCATCTTATCCTCAGAATTTGCCAGCTGATCCAGATCTTTTGTATCCCTGCTTTCCAGGAGAGAAAAACAAGGAGGTCAGGATTTCAGGGGGTTTCTCTGTGGTGGGGAGCAGCAGGACAGGGCAGCACGGGCTGGGGGCCTGTGGAGAGCTGCGGGGCCGGGCCGGGGCTGTGGGGCAGCCGGGGCTCAGCGCCGGGCACTGCCTGACCCCAACACTCCCCGGGCAGGGCCGGCAGTGGCCCCCGGCCCCCAGGAGGCTGCGGGATGTGGAAGGATCAGGATTTTCTTTCATCGATCTTCTCTGGGTCACTGGAGAAACGAATGATTGTGCAGAAAGCTCAGCAGCTGTCAGAGGATGAGCACCCACAGGCACCGAGGGGGCTGCAGGAGAGGCACAAGAAGCCCCTGCAGCACTTGGCCAGAAAGGCTCAGCAGGGGAATGCAAGAAGGGATGAGCAAAAGGCCAAGGTGAAGGCAAAGGCCATGGCAGAGTTTCTACAGCCCCCCAGGGATGAACCGCAGGGCCCAAGGGGGCCCCAGCACCCAGGGGACGGCGGCGGCCACAAGCACCTGGCACAGGCATTGCCCTCCTCGGCACGGCAGAGCCGACCCAAACAGCCCCTGGCAAGGAATCAGGGCTCCAGCTGCAGGCCACAAGGACACTGCAAGCACAGACAGCAGCACCCTCAGCACGAGCAAGTCCAGCCCTGATGGACATGGATTGGCAGGGCTCTCAGCTCCCAGCACACCAGGGACCCACCGCACCAGAGCCCTTGAGAACATTCAGGGCGCGTCTGGATCGAGACGAGGCCGCTCCTGACAGACACAGGGGCCTCTCAATCCACTCTGAATCTGAGACCTAAGGGGGGAAATTGTCAAGAAGTTCTTTCATTATTCAGGCAATAAGTGGGAAAGATGAGCACGGGTGTTTTATACAACCACTATAAGTAGGGGATGGGTTTGAAATGCATCGATTTCTGTTTGCTCCTAATTGTGATTGTAATTTACTGGGAAGGGATTTGGTGGCTGAAGTGGGAATGCAAATTCATATTGTAAAAGGAGTCACAGAGGCTAATGCTGCTGTACCTTGGTGTCAGATGTCCGCGAAGCCTCTGCTGAAGGGAAGCCAGAAGTGTGGGCAGCCCCAGGGGAATAGGGAAAATCAGATATGGAGCCTCTCCAAATTCCTCTGAAGCATCCAGGACAAGTGGTGTCTAAAAAGCAATACCCTGTTCCAAGGGAGGCAAGGAAGGGGTTACAGCCTCTTACTGAGGCCCTGCTAAAGGCAGCGCTTCTGGAGCCAGGCATCTCTCCCTACAACACTCCTCTCCTGCCAGCCAAGAAACCCCATCATGGACACCAGAAGGAAAGCACAATTTTCAAGGCTTCAAAAGCAGATTAACTGAGCCTCCTGTCCTGGCCCTCCCAGACAGGGAAAAACCATTTGAATTGCATGGGGATGTTAAACAGGGCCATGCCAAAGGAATTCCTGGGCTCAAATGTTTAACCCAGTGGCCAGAGAGTGGCCTCATTGTCTGCTGAATTGTGCAGCCCCGGCTTTAATGGGAACTGAGGCCTGAAAACTGACAGCAGCAGAATCTCTGATTGTTCCAGCCTGGCATCAAGTTAAAGCTTTGTTAACCAAAGGAGCCTCTAAATGGATGAGCAGCACTCGGTTCTTACACAATGAAACTCCTTGGATGGAACAGGAGGATTCAGAGTTGAGCACAGGGCAAGGGTTGAACCCAGCCTCCTGTTTGAACAGCCCTGGACACGGGGCTGGCAAGAAACCCATGGCTGCAGTCAAGTGACAGAGCTCCAGACCCGGGCTAGGAGAGATTTACCAGACATTCCCTGGCCTGAGGGAGAAAAGGTGTTTAGGGATGGCTCTGCAAGGGCAGCAGAAGGGAAAAGAGTGACAAGACACGCTGCTCTGAAGGAAAGGGAATGAGACAAAGCGCAGCTCAGCGCCTGCATGCTCAGCTCAAAGGGCCGAGCTGGGGGTGCTTGGAAGAGCCCGCACTGAAATGCCCTGAGCAGGAAGGCTTCAATATCTTCTGCTAACAGCATGGCAGCTCACAGCGGGGCAGAAGCATTTCCAACTGCTTCAGCAATCCCTGCATCAGTTCTTAAGGCATGTTTGGAACAAACAATTCCAAGATATGGGATTGTGGAAGCAACAGACACAGACAGGGGAACTCATTTTACAGGAAAGATCCTTCAGGCCGTTCTGGCTGCTTTAGGAACACAGTGGCACCTCCAAACGCCCTGGCACCCCCAGAGTTCAGGTCGGGTGGAAAGAATGAATGGGGAAATAAAGAAACACCTTCTGAAGCTGCTGAGAGAAACCAAGATGCCACGGGTACGGCTGCTGCCATTGGCTTTGGCAAGAAGAAGAGCCAGACCCAGGGCAGATACTCAGTTATCTCCCCTGGAATCCATGTCTGCAATTCCTTACCCTGGTGTGATAAACGAGTGAATGATAAATGTTGTCTTTCACATATATGATTCAAACATTTAGAAGTGATGATGGATTATGTAGAAATAGTGTTAAGGTTAAATGTAGTTAAGTAGAAACGAGATTAAGGTAAATTGTAACTTTGAAATAGTTGCAATACGCTAAGAAATGTATTAATAAACACATGGTAATAAATGTCTTTAGAGCTGAGAAACTACAGAGCCAGGAACCAAGACATCTTAGAGAAACAAAGAAGATAAACCGCAAGCATCCCAGGAAGATTGTTACCTCATCAGAACTCACCCCGCCCAAGGGAACTGGCAGCTGCAAATGAGGCTGGAGACTGCGGAGGCACCGGAGAGAGGGGGCCTGTCTGCAGTTCTGAAGCGATCCAGAGGACTGAGGCGGTGTCCTGCTGGGGAAAGGGGCAGAAACCGGAGCGGGAAAAGGGGAGTGAAGTGTAAATTCCTTTCTGGGCTTAATGAATATGTAACAGTTCAGGAGAGTACTTCAGTCCACAGTAAAATGAATGGAGGGCACCTCTGGCAATATTGCCAAGCGCCCCAGGCTGTGATTTGCCTTTGTCCTACTAATAAATGTTCAATGTTATATTGCTAAGAATTTAGCTTCTGTATTCATTTTCTTCAGCCTTGATCCTCTAACACTAAAAAGGTTGTTGGAGAGTTTTTGTCCTTCCCACAGTTTTGATAAGATTACAACATTAGAAGGCTTTTTCTTAATACTCCTACTTTGATATTGTCAGATGGGTTTGGGCCAGGGGTGTGAGAGTCAATTTTTAGTCTTAGGACAAGAAGCAGCAAAAATCTTTATTGCTTTGGGGTGTTTTTTGTGTATGTGTGCGTGGCTGTTAGTGATGGCAGAATTTTGGAATGTGTTTTTCAATGTTAACCTGTAGGTTGCATTTTGCAAAACTGGAAGAGCTTTAAAGGAGACCCTTTTACTCATAAACAGTAAAAAAAAATTAAAAAAAAAAAAAAAAAAAGAAAGCTGCTTGTTGGGGGGGCACTTGTGAGTCACCTGATGGCTGCCCTGGAAGAGAAGCTCCGTCCCAGGCAGCCAGCAGAGGAGCTTTAGAAATGCAAATTAATTCTGCTGGGGGAAGTGTGCACAATGTCCCAGGCTCTCCTTGCCTGCCACAGGAATTGGGCTGATTCCCTCTGCCCCTCACCCCAAGCTCTGCCTCCCTGCACAGAAGGAATTTGCATCGCTAAAGACAGAGCCCACACTGAGCATCTCTGACTCTGCAACAGAAATCCCTGAAGCTGAAAAGGAAAACAGCAAACGGAGAATGTTGGGAGAACTTCACTCACAAAAGCGGGGGGGAATCATCCCTCTCCCCACTCCAACATCTGCTGGCACTCTCTGTGTTATACAGGGTGGGTTTGACCACTGGGCTGCTTTTGCTGACACAAGCGCAGCGAAATCACTTGGGAATGCAAGGATGTGATGATTTAATCAGAGAAAAGCGGTCAATTGATGCATCCCTGGCTGGAGGGAGTGGCCAAAAATGGGGAAAAGATGAACGGCCACCAGAACAAATCCTACAACACCATGGAGCAGTCCCTGGGAACCCAAACAAATTCATACCAGGTGCCTGAGAACCCACTGATCATTTCAATGCATCATTAGATTACAAGCTGTCCTCCAAATCATAACCAAGCACACAGCTCCAGCTCCTGACCTTCTCACCCACCAATCCACTCCCATGAGCAACGCCACATTTCACCCTGGGATGGCATCAGATTCTCTTTCAGCAGAAGGACCAGGAGGCTGTGGAAAATTAAATGACTCAAACTGCTCTTGGCAAAGAGATGGCCAAGGAAAAGTGGTGAAACAGAACAAGGAAATAAGAAAGCAGCTCATGTACCGCTCCAAATGTGGAAAGGATGGGAATGGGACACGTTTTCGTGGTTCCCTGGCAGACCATGGGTTAAACCAATGCTGTTTCTCCTCTCAGGTGCTGCAGCAACTCTCATCTTTTTACCATGCACCACACCTTGCTCAGTGCAGCTCATTCAGCAGGGGATCAAGGGCATGCAGGTGGCAGCCAGGCCTCCTGACCCAGAAATGGCTACAAAAGGACACAGAATGAGGTCACTGAGAATAATCCCAAAACCAAAGAAGGCCCAGGAAGAACAGATTAAGGCATTTTTAAAGTTTGCAAAGAGAAGTACTCAGAAAAGAAGAAGACAAGGGATTAAAAGGGAAAAAATGAACGTGTCTTTACAAACAGATGCTGTGAATCCCATTGGAGATAGGGCCAGGGACTTGGAGATAAGGAAGTAATGTGAGAAACCATATATTTCACAAAATGTTACTAATTGACACGAACTGCTGCTCATCAAAGCTCCTGCGAAATTCCTGAACTTCCAGAAGAACAAAGACTTCACAGAGCCATGAATATCGGATGTTATACAAAGTGGGGGTGCACATTAAGGGGCACATGCATCCCCCCGAGCCGGGATTCAGCTGAGAAGAGAAACAAAGCTCTCCGCTGTACCCGGCCCGACAGAGCATCAGTGCATGGCTTTGTTTTCCCCCAAAAAGGGAAAACCGCCCCAAACCCCTTTGGCTGAGTGCACGAGGGGAGAGATTTGTGGCAGAAAACTCCCAAAGTCGTTTTTCCCCAGCTTGGGAAGAGCAACCCAAGCCAAGCGGAGGTGGGACCCCCCAGCAGCGCCTCTCTGCTGCCCCAGCTGAAGCCCTCGCTGGCTGCTCCAGGCTGGATGGGCAGACTGGGAGCACTGGGAAGGGGCCCCGGCTCGGGGCGCAGCCCCCGGGGCAGCCCCACGGCCTCACGGCAGCTCCAAGGCTCCGCCAGCCGGGATGGAACGTGGGAGGGGGAGCAGGGCAAGGGCCGGGGCTGTCGGTGCCCAGGGGACACAAGGGACAGCGGGGGCACTGCACAAGCATTTCATGCAAAAGATAAAATCATAAGGAAGACAAAAGCAAGACCATCAGTGAGTCAAGATTATGAAGTTAAACTTTAGCTGGGAGTCAGAAGCCATTTGTACTGATTGAACCAAAAGACAAGTCAACGAAGAGTTAGAAATTTAGCCAAGAAGTTCAATGCTATTCGCCATTATGTACCTGTCTGCAACTTTGCTTATAGTAAATGAACTGCCATAAGGACAAAAGAAGCGGATAGAATTATAGCCAGCACCTAGATTGCATGATCAAATACAGGCAGGAGGTACGGACCGTCTCCAGAAGGCTTCCCGAGGCTTGCCCACAATAGAAGGTAGAAAGTTCATGGTGATGAAGAGATCCCTGACTTCATCTTTCAAGACCACTGACTCAAATCAAGACCACCGACCCAAATCAAGAAAAGAATTGCACACGCACAAAGGACTAATAACCGCATTTTAATAGGAAGCGGGGAATGGCAGGTGCTGGAGATATGTATAGGATTAATATCTAACACTTTGTGAAATCAATAGAGGGCAAATAACCGGGTAAGTGGCTGGCACGTCTCTAGGAGGCGACTCCCGTGCCGCCCACCGGGGTAATAAACACACCACTTTCTAACTTTAATTAGTTAGAGAGTTTCTGTCCGTGAACAGCAGTTTTTTAATGATTCACTGGAAATGTCGAGCAGAAGGAGATCTAGGAAGCAAAGGCAACACTGAGTCGCTTCCAGCGTGCCCTCAGCCCCGCCAGAGCCTCAGCACCCCCACAGCCTCCCCAGTCGCTCCAAAGCCTTCTCAGCCTTTGCAGCCCTTCCATCAGCCGCTCCCTCTCGCGGCGCTCCGCGGCCTCCCCTGCGCAGGGAGCAGCGGCGCAGGAAGCGGAGCAGCCGCGCCTCTGGGGCTCGGCGCGGGGCAGCGCTCAGGCACAGAGCCCGCAGCGCAGAGACACTCCCTGCACGGCGCCCGTTCGGCTCCGCGCCCAGAGCTTCGATGCCGGGCAGGCGGCTCGCTCGGGCTCCCTGGAGCCGGCACTGGGGCACGGCCCGGCCCCCACAGCGCCGGGAGGGGCTGGGAGGACAGGGACGGCATTTGGGGGTCCTGGCGTTAACTGGGAGACCCTCACTGGGAACCCCCTTCCCGCTGTCCCACCTCCCCTCATCCGCCCTCTCCCACCCCTTTCCCACCGTCCCCCGAACCCCAGCTCCCCCCAGCTCGGTTTGGGGGGGACCCACCCCTTTCCCACCGTGTCCCGTCCCCGCCCCGCTCACCCGAGAGCTCCTCGCCAGCAGCCGGGGGGACGGAGGAGGAGGAGGAGGAGGAAGAGGAGGGGACAGAGGAGGAGCGGGAGCAGGAAGGGGAGCAGCGAGAGGAGGCGCCGCGTGCGTCCAGCGCTCTCTGGATCTGCAGCCCCTTCGCGCCGGGAGCATCGCTGCCCCCGCATCCCGCAGGTGACCGGGAAGGGGGACCTCGCTCCGGATATCGTGGGCGGTCCTGGGAGGGTTTCTTTTGAAGGGGGGAGGGATATTTGGAGTTCAGCCGAAGTATGTTTGCGCTCCCTGATTCTTTTCTTCGGAACGGGGAGGGTGGAGCGAGGTTTGGATCTCGCAGGACTCCAAAGCTGACCCGAAATGCCCTTTGGGTGGATACTGCGGGGTCCCCGGGAGGTGTTTTTTGGGGATGTCGCGGTGGCGGCTGCCGGCAGAGCCCCGGCGGTGGGTGGCGGGTGCGGGGTCCCGGGAGCCACGTGGCGATCGCCCGGTACCGGCGGGGGAGGAGGGGAGGAGCCTTGAGAGGGGGGAGAGAGAAAAGCGGGGAGCCCCGGGATTCCCGGACCCTGAAATGGGGGCCTGGAGAGGGCGGACCCCGGCAGCCGGGAGTGGGGTGAGCTTGGAGAAGGGGCAGCCCCGAGAAGGGATGAGCCTGGAGAGGGGGAACCCCTGGGACACCAAAGAGGGGACCCCAGAGAGGGGGGACCCCTGGGACCCCCGGCACCCCGAAGGAGAGAGCCAGGGGAGGAGGGACCCCTGGGACCCCAAAACCCTCGGCATCCCTTAGTGCAGCCCCAGAGAGGGGGACCCATGGGACCCTCAGCAGCCCAGAGAAGGGGGACTCCCTGAACCCCAAAGTGGGGAGACCAAAGAGGGGGCACCCCTGGGATTCCCTGGAAGTCTGGAGCAGGCAGAGACCCTGCAGAGAAGGGACCTTCAATATATGCAGGACCCGCAGCATCCAGGACAAGGGGGACCCCCAGAACTCCATAGTGGAGAGACCAGAGAGGGAGAACCTCAGTGAGGGATATTTTCCTCTTGAGTCTTGATGTTTCGGAGGTTTTCATGGACACAAGATATGTGGTGACTCCTAGAGATGGACTTGAGCAGGAGGAACCCCCAAGCCAATGCGCTCACTCCTTGTTTTTCCCCCCAAAACAGGACTTCTCATTCCCAAGCCTTGGTCAAATGGAGGAGGAGGAGGCAGTGAGGAAGATGCCCCGGGAGCCCCAGGCAGGTGAGGAGGAAGTCACTGCCCCTTTCCCTTCTCTCCTGCTCCATCTCCCAGCCCAGCATCGCCCCCGGCTGCAGGACAACCCCGCTGCTGACGCCGTCCTGCCGGGGACGGACTGGGGGGATCTCCTTCCCCTTCCCTGTGGCACGGAGGCAAATCCCATCCTCTCCTTGTCTTTCTTCTCCTTGTTCCTTTTCCTTGCTTGCTTGCTTCCTTCCTTCCCCTCTTTCTACTTGTTCCTTCTACTTCTTGTTTCTTTTTCTTCTTTTTCCTTCCTTTTCCTTGTTCCTTCATCTTCATTCTCCCTTTTTTCTACTTGTCCCTTCCTCTCCTTCTTCCTTCTCTACCCTCCTTCCTCTCCTTGTTCTTTCCTTCCTCTTTCCTTGTTCCTTCCTCTTCTTGTCCCTTCCTCTCCTTGTCCTTGCTCCCCCAGGCACTGAGCTGCAGATGGAGACCAGGGAGGACAAATCCCTGTGGCAGAACCTCGTGGAAGAGGCTGCTTTGAGTGGCTCAACGGCACAGGAATCACACGGGGAGGAAAAGCCAAAGGGATCCCCCACAAGGAGGGGCTCCAAAGCCAGCCCAGGGTGCTCTGAGGAGAAAAGGCCCCCCCTCTGCTTCATCCAGAGGTCCAGCCTGGTGGTCCATGAGCAGCTGCACACTGGGGAGAAGCCCTACAAGTGCTTGGAATGTGGGAAGAGCTTCAGCCACACTTCCCACCTCTTCATCCACCACCAGATACACACAGGGGGATGGCCCTACAAGTGCTTGGAATGTGGGAAAAGCTTCAGCCGCAGCTCCAGCCTGACCTGCCACCAGAGGATCCACACTGGGGAACGGCCCTACAAGTGCTCGGAATGTGGGAAGAGCTTCAGCCACAGCTCCAGCCTGACCTGCCACCGGGAGATGCACGCCAGGGGAGGGCCCTTTGAGTGTCCTGAGTGTGGGAAGATGTTTCAGTGGATCTCCTATCTCATTGTACATCAGCAAACACACACAGGGGAGAGGCCCTTCTGCTGCACAGACTGCGGGAAGAGCTTCAAGTGGAGCTCCCAACTCACCAGCCACCAGCGCATCCACACCAGGGAGAGGCCTTAGAGTGTCCCGAGTGTGGGAAGAGCTTCTCCTGGAGCTCGTCCTTGAGGAAACACCAGCAGAGGCACCAGTAAGGGAATCCCTGCGAGTGCCCCGAGTGTGGGAAGAGCTTCAGGCACTGCTCCAACTCCATCTTAAAACTCGAGGTGCTGCTGACTGAAAAGCTCTTCCAGAACCCTGTACTTCAGACACTTAGGAATCCTCTTCTCTTCTTAAATGCCGTAAAATATTACTGTGTCCTGCAGCCATAGGGAGGAGGAGAGAAGAGCCAGCAGGCATAAATATGCAGCAAGATTGATTGATTGAATTATTTTACAAACTCTTTTATAGCCTTTTTTCTTCATAGTCTAACTGGATAAAGGATCAGCCACCCCTTGGTGTGATTGGCTAAAATCCTAAAACATCCATTGTCAAAATATTTTTCTACTGTACTATAAACAAGGCTTCTCAAGGTTGCCTGGGTTTCATTGTTTATAGAACTCTGCTGCTATCTTCTGTGAGAGAGAAAAGTCTCTCACGGACTTAGAAAATAATAAGAAAATTCTTGCTAGCAGCATTTTTGTATCCACATTCTCTTTTCCATTCTTTGTCTTTTTCCTGGCCTATTTACTGACCTTTATTCTTGTACAAATTGTCTGTCCCAGTAAGTCCTTCTTTGCTGAACCTATGATTTCTTCTTCAATGCAAATCTGCAAAGCAGAAGGAAAGCAGCCCCTTGGAATGGCCTCAGTTGAGCAGCACTCAGTGGCACAGCCTCTTCTCCTGCCCTCAGGCAAGGGACCGACAAGGCAGCACCAGCCTTGTCAGAGCTGGGCAAGGACAAGAGAGAGCAGATGCAAACAGGGGCTTTGAGCTGCACCAAGGGACATTTGGGTTGGGCATTAGGAAGAACTTTTGCCCAGAAAGGGGCATTAGATGTTGGAATGGGCTGGCCAGGTGGGGGTGGAGCCACCACTGGGGAGGTGCTCAAGGAAAGCCTGGGCGTGGCACTCAGGGCTCTGCCCTGGTTGCTGTGGTGGGGATGGGGCACAGGTTGGAGTCGATGATCTCCCAGGGCTCTTCCAAGCCAATGCATTTGGTGATTCTGTGACATCACAGGCTCTGGGGACAGCGTGGTGGCTGTCAGCTGTCCCCAGCCCGTCGCCGTGCCCAGAGCCCAGGCAGCACTCAGCGCGGAGCCACGGCCAGAGCCAGCGTGGAGGTGGCGGCTCATCCCACAGAGCACCATGGCCAGCCAGGGCTTCTCCTGGCTGCTGCAGTTCTGTGTGCTGCTGATGCTGGCCCATCCCCTCGACCCTTCCAGCCATCCTGAGGGGGGACATGGGCACCTCGGCTCTGCTTCGCGAGGAGCTGGAGCCGCAGGACTCCGTGGGGCCTGGGATGAACCCCTTGGTGGACGTGGTGCTGGTTTCTTGGACACGCTTGGCCCTGGAGCTGCTGATCATGGGCCTTGTCCTGGGATGGTTCTGGAGACGCTGGGGAGAGGTGAGGGAGGGGGGTCAGGCCGGCGAGACAGTGCCAGGGCCGGCAGCCACCAAAGCCTTGGGCCAAGCTGGTGTTGGGCGAGGCCTGAGAGCCCCCGTGGCGGAGCAAAGGCGGGTTGGACCCGAGGGTGCTGGGCCTCCTGGGCAGCCCTTTGGCCACAGCCCCTCGGCAGAGGGGGCTGAGCCCCTGGGCGGGAATCGGGCCCAGCCTGAGCCCCAGGGACACCAGGCAGAGGCGGCCGGAGCTCTTCTTGCTGCAGCCTCTGCCCGGGCCAGCCCAGCCAGGCCCGAGTCTTTCACGGAGAGGCCAAGGGCAGTGCCAGAGGGCTCAGCCCCGCTCGGCCCTTCTGCCCCTTCCATCAGGCTCCCTGGGCCGGGCCGTGCAGGAGAAGCGCCAGAGCCCCTGGGGCTGTGCAGGACGCACTGTGGGGACGCGGCTGCCCCAAGGAGCTGCTGCGGCTGCTGAGGCACAACCGCGCCCGGATGCGGCTGTGCCGGTGCCACCGCTCTCTGCAGAGGCCCAGAGCCAAGACACCAGCAAAAGGGGACAGCTGCAGGAGGAGGAGACCCTGAGGCTCCCCTCAGCGCTGACTCTCCAGCTCCAGCTCGGCACTCAGCTTGCAGGGCATCGCGGGGGATGTGTGACCAGTGCTCAGCCCAGGCACTGCGACATCCCCCAGCTTAGGGGTCAGCGAAGCCCCCCATCCTCAGCTGCAGAGCTCCCAGCCACCTTTTCCCCCAGAAGTTGAAGTTTCCCTGAGTGTTCCAGTTCCAAACTGTTGACCCTTTTTGGAGGCATGTAGGTAAAAAAATGCTGTTAGTGAGGATTTCCTTGTTATTTTCTAAGTCCGTGAGAGACTTTTCTCTCTCACAGAAGAGGTAGCAGGGAATGTAAACAACCAAGCCACCTGCAACCTTGGAAAGTCTTGTTGATGGTATAGTAGAAAAATATTTTGATAATGGATGTTTTAGGATTTTAGCCAATCACCCCCAAGGGGTGGCTGGTCCTTTGTCCAATTAGACTATGAAGAAAAAAAGTCTACAAAAGGTTTGTAAAATAATTAAATAAATCAATCTTGCTGCACAATTCCTGCCTGCTGGATCTTCTCTCCACCTCCTCTTCCCTATGGCTGCGGGACACGGTGATACACTGTAGGAACCAGGCCTGCGGTAATAGAGGCATAAGGTTCTCGCCCTGTAGTCTTCCAGTCACCTCCCAGCTGCAGATTTTTAGAGCAGTCAACTTAAGTTCAGGTTTTCTGGACATTGCTGTGTCATTTCCTTGATATCCATGTGAGAGGGGACACAGTGATGGATGGGTTTGCACGGGAGCTCCAGAGCCCCAGAATGGAGAGCCTGAGTGTCCCAGCAGGATTTGCAGGAGTGTGGAGGGCAGCTGGAAAGATCGTGGGCAATATTCTCCTGCCTCCATCTTCCAAGGAAGCTTTGATTCAATCCCTGTCTGCACTGTGCCACGGGGCCCCCAGAGGCCCAGGGAGGTGTCTGGGTGGCCCCAGAAGGTGCTTGCAGGACCCTGGGGCACCAGGGAAGGGGCAGGAGCATCCCTGTGGTGCTGGGAGAGACACCCAGAGGGGGCCACCCCTGGGGCCCGGGCAAGAGCTGCATTCAGGCAGCCAAATTCATGCAGGGTCTGCCCGGGCTCTGCCCAGGATCAGTCCAGCGAGCTCCACTCCTGTCTCACCTCTCTGTATTTTCTTTGTATTTCTTTGTATTTATTTCTGTGTATTGATCCTGATGACCCTCAAAATGCCATTAGAAATCATTTTCCCTCAAAATAAATACTTATTTTGGTTTTAGGAATTAACCACGGGTAATCCCTGCTTAAATGACTTCTCTGTGACTTATTCTGCAGTTTGCTCCTTTACAGCACCATCAACCACTGCCAGGATTTCCAGGATTGTCCTGGGATTAAAGTATGCACGAGATGTCACTGAGATGATTTATTGCTGAATGAGTCTCATGTTTATTGAAGGGTGAGACAGAAGAGTCATTACGAACAGCATCTCTGATACCAAAGGCAGTAGTTACAGTAACCATAGCAGAAGCGGTAGGCCTGGCAGCTGCAGCAGGTACAGATGCCAGGTAGCAGCAATTCAGTGAGGTAGCAACAGCTTGCTGAAGAAGCAGCAGCCTGCCTCACTATATCTCTACAAGGCTTTTTATAACTTTTTTAGCCAATAAGCAAATGTCACAAAGCTTGCTACACATTTGTACCAATCAACACTGTATAATTTTGCCGCAATGCGTACTTTCTTATCCAATAAACATTGCTATTATAGCCTATTGCACAAGCTTATACTAATACATCTTAACTTTCTAGGAAACTTTACTATAAAACATTATTAAACTCAAAACTCTTTTATTTATCACTATTATTTCTGTATAAAGTATATTTTTACTACATTTCTACTCTTATAAGGCATATTTATTTCAAAACTACAAAACTGCATTTACTTTAATTTTGCAAGAGCTTACTGCTCTAAGGCAGTTTTCACCAAGGCCGCAAATCGAAACATGTATCCATTTCTATCTGCTCAAGCACAATGTTGTTTATGTATTCTGTCAGCACCTGTGGGGGTCTCTGTGAGAGAGCACCCTGCAACTTCATTTCCCACAAACCACCTCTCTTAAAATACAGATCCTTCACTGGAAGCCGGAAATTCACCTGGATCCCCACCTGGGACCCTCCTGAATTCTCCTGGAGCCCCCCCAAGACCCTCCACACCCACGCCCTGTGGGACCCCTGTGCCGGCCTGGGCTGAACTCCCGGGCCCTGCGGCCAAACTTTGCCTGGAACCTGCTGGGTTCGGCCCAAAGCGGGGAAAGCTCCAGGACCCGCAGATCCATTTTGTCCTGTGGCTGTGGGGCCCCACCCCCGAGGGAGCAGGACTGGGTGCTGTGAGCCTCCCCTCCCCTCCCCTCCCCTCCCCTCCCCTCCCCTCCCCTCCCCTCCCCTCCCCTCCCCTCCCCTCCCCTCCCCTCCCCTCCCCTCCCCTCCCCTCCCCGGAGTGTCTGGAAGTTACTAGGCTCACACTGAGTGTTGGGGTTTTAGGAGTTCTCCTTCTGTTTTCTTTTTCTCTTAAAGAATTTTCCCCATAAGTGTTACCAGGGGGAAAAATTACTTGGTGCTTAAGAAAAACAAAAGACCTGGCCATAGCATCTGGCTACTCTCTTTCACCTGGGCTTGTGGGCTGTTCTCCATGTTCTGACAAAAAGAGAGGCTGGAAGGAATTCATCAGCACTGGAGACTTCTGCTTTTTCGGCTGCCTCCCTTCTACCCGAGAAGCCGCAGGATTCCCAAGCCCACCTTCCCTGCCCCGCTGGGAGCCGGGCTGTGGCCAGCCTGCCCCTGCCGTTGCTTTGAGCCTTTGCTACTGTGTAGCCCTGCATGCCCTGCCTGCCCAGACCTCCGGGGGGGTCCCACCGCAGCTTCAGAGTTCAATACATCTCGTCTGCCGCCTGGGATTTGTGCTCGTCCCTGCTGTTCCAAGGTGCTGTTCCTGAGCGTCTGGCTGGACACTGGGATCAGCTGCCCAGTGGTTTGTGAAGCCTTTGTTCCATCCCTTCCCGGGATCCCAGGCCGCCAGTGCCGCGTGCTCCCCGAGCTCGCTCCGGAGCGCCCCCTGCAGCCGCGGGGGAACCATCGCACCTGCCCTGCTCACCGGGAGCCGCCAGCGCCCCTGCCGGCTGCGAGCGGAACTGCACCCGAGGGGAAAGGGCCTGACAGCTGAGAAGGCTGGCACTGGGTTTGGGATTGTTTGCTGTTACTGCCATAGTTATTGCTGTTTGTTTGCCTTGTTATACACATATAGATATATAAAAGAACTGTTATTCCTGTTTGTCTTGGTTTTGAAAGAGAGGTGTCTGCTAAGGAAGGCAGAAGCCTCCCTTGAAGTGGCAGATATAACCCCTTTCCCTCCGAGTTATTATAATTATGAAATCAAGGGCCTTTAGGCAAAGATGTGGGAAATAGGAATAACAGTTCTTTACTCTCTCTCTCTCTATATATATAACCAGTCCAACAAAACAACAACAACTATGGCAGTAACAGCAAACAATCACAAACCCAGTGCCAGCCTTCTCGGCTGTCAGGCCCTTTCCCCTCGGGTGCAGTTCCGCTCGCAGCCGGCAGGGGCGCTGGCGGCTCCCGGTGAGCAGGGCAGGTGCGATGGTTCCCCCGCGGCTGCAGGGGGCGCTCCGGAGCGAGCTCGGGGAGCACGCGGCACTGGCGGCCTGGGATCCCGGGAAGGGATGGAACAAAGGCTTCACAAACCCCTGGGCAGCGGATCCCGGACTCTCAGGAACAGCAGGCTGGAACGGCAGGCTGGAGCGGCAGGCTGGAGGGGCAGGCACAAACACAAATCCCGGGTGGCAGACGAGATGTATCCAAAAGGGGAACCCCCCAGAGGTCCAGGCAGGTCAAGCACGGCTACAACGTAGCGAAGGCTCGAAGCAGCAGTGGGGCAGGGCGGCCACAGCCCGGCCTCCAGCAGGGCAGGGGAAGCGGCTTTGGGATCCCGGCGTTGTTTCCAGCAGAAAAGAAAAACGGCTGAAAAAGAGGAACCAGCAGCTCCTTTTTTTTGCAGCTTCTTTCTCCAGACGCTGAGAGCGAACTGAACCCACACCCAGGTGAAACAAAAAAGTGGCCAGGCCCTTTTGTCTTCTCTTAAGCACCCAGTGATTTATCATCTTAGTAACAGAATGGGGGAAAATTCCTTTAACAGAAAAAAAACCTAGATCTCTTAAAACCCCAACACTGTTCCTCATATCTTTGCCTGAAAGCTCCTTAATTTAAAAATTATAATAATTCGGAGGGAAAGAGGGTTGCAATTTTTTTCTTCCATTTCAAGGAAGACTCCTGCCTTCCTTAGCAGACACCTGTCTTTCAAACCAAGACAGATTCTAAATTTACCCTGTGGAGAAGGGATGTCATGTCTCAATGGGGAGCAAAAGTAGACATCCCCCAAATTCCCCAGATTCTTGATGGCGGCCACTGTAGAGAGCCCTACCCAAGCGCTGAATTGGAGAACAGATTGCCAGTTTGGGTAGATCAGTGGCCGCTGAATGAAGAAACATTAGAGGCACTCAAGGCATTCATTGAGGAGCAGTTGGCAAAAGGCAACATTGTACCAGCCAACAGCCCCTGAAATTCCCCTGTGTTTGTCATCCCAAAGCCAGGGAAGAACAGGTGGTGGCTCCGCCACGATTTGCGAGAAATAAAGTTACAGAAGACAGGGGACCCCTTCAACCAGGGATGCCCTCCCCTTCTATGCTCCCATGAAATTGGAAATTGGCTGTAGCTGACATAAAAACCTGCTTTTTTCAAATTCCCCTACACCCTGACAACGCCCCGTGGTTTGCCTTCTCAGTTCCCACCATCAACTGAGAAGCTCCCATGCGGTACTGCCATTGGTGTGTGTTGCCTCAGGGCATGAACAACAGCCCTACCATATGCCAATGATATGTTGCCCATATTCTGGCCCCAACCTATGCCAAAGCAAGAGAAGCCATCATCCTCCACTACATGGATGATGTGCTGTGTGTGCTCCCAACGACAACCTGTTAGAAAAAGTACTGGACGTGACAATTAAAGCATTAGCCAATGAAGGCTTTGAGCTACAGGAAGAAAAGGTCCAAAGGTTAGTCTCCTGGAAGTATATGGGGCTCAAAATAACTGAAAGAACCACTATACCCCAGCAAGTCCAGATAAATGATAACCCCTTCACTTTAAAATAATTACATCAATTGTGTGGCTCAATAAATTGGATCAGACCTCTCTTAGGTACTACCACCGAAGAGCTTGCCCCACTTTTTAATTTGTTGCAGGGGAATGATGAGCTCGGTTCTCCAAGGACCCTGACCAAAGAGGCTAGACACTCTATGAAGAAAGTGCAAAAGGCGCTGTCAACTCGCCAAGTGCACAGGTACCACTGGGACTTCCCTTTTCGATTTGTTGTATTAGGGGAAGCGCCACACCTCCACGGGCTGATCTTTCAATGGGACAAGGGACAAAGGGACCCTCTTTTGATTACAGAGTGGGTATTCCTCTCCCGTTGCTTGTCCAAAAGCATCACCACGCCACCAGAACTGGTGGCTCAGCTTATCATCAAGGCTAGGGCATGCCTATGCACCTTGGTGGGGTGTGATATTACATGCATTTATCTACCTTTACTGACGGGGGCAGTAAAGCACTTACTCCAATATAATGAGAACCTCTTCTACACCCTAGATAGCTACAAATATCAATTCACTATCCAAAGCATAAGTTATTTAATGCGGCCTTCCATTTAATACCAAAAGAAATTCAAAGCAGGAAGCCTCTCAAGGCTGTGACCATTTTTACGGAAGGCTTAGGAGCATCCCAAAAGTCTGTAATGACTTGGAGGGATCCTCGGACTCAGAAGTGGGAGTCTGATGTTCAAGTGGTAGAGGGATCACCACAGGTTGTTGAATTAGCAGCGGTGGTCAGAGCTTTTGAGAGGTTCCAAGAACCATTTAATTTAGTAACTGATTTGGCCTACACTGCAGGAGTAGTGTCAAGGGTGGAACATTCACTTCTAAAAGAGGTATCCAACGCTGCCATGTACCAGCTGCTCATGAAGCTAATCTTTTTGGTCTCCCACCATGAGCAGCCATACTATGTCATGCATGTAAGCTCACACACCCACCTTCCAGGACCAATTGCGGAAGGGAACAGGAAGGCAGATGCCCTAGCCATGCCAACACAACTTGTAAACACCCCTGATGTTTTCCAACAAGCCAAACTGAGCCATCAGATGTTCCACCAGAATGTGCCTGCACTCGTGCGCATGTTCCCTCTGTGCCGAGAGCAGGCAAGGGCTATCGTGGTGACATGTCCCAACTGCCAAAAGTTTGGCTTACCATCATTAGGGTCTGGGGTGAACCCTAGAGGACTGGGCAGTTGCGAGGTGTGGCAATCTGATGTCACCCACTTCCCCCAATTTGGGAGGTCCAAATACATGCACGTGTTGGTGGATACCTTCTCAGGAGCTGTCTACACCTCTGCCCATGCGGGAGAAAAAGCAACGGACGCACAGAAACATCTGCTGCAGGCGTGCGCTACGCTAGGGGTACCAAGGCAACTCAAAACGGACAATGGACCTGCTTACATCTCCAAAGCCTTCCAAGATCTCATTCAACAGTGGGGAATTTCCCACACCACCGGGATCCCTCATTCTTCAAGCCATAATAGAAAGAACTCATCAAACCCTGAAAAGGGTTTTAGAGAGACAAAAAGGAGGAACAGAAGTTGCCACGCCTGGAATGAGGCTGGCTAAAGCGCTCTTTACTATCAACTTTTTAAATGCCTCCTTTGAAGACTTAAATCCACCTGTGTTGAGACACTTCTCAAACAACAAACAATGAAGTTGGCTGAAAAGGCACCTGCATTAATCAAAGACCCAGAAACCCAGCAAATTCAAGACCCCTTTGAATTGATTATGTGGGGATGCGGGTACTCATGACCCACACCTTCTGGACTGTGCTGGGTCCCAAAAAAGTGGCTGAAACCCTATGCTCCAACAGTACCAACCCGAGATAACGCTTCCCCTCAACCACTTGTTTCTCCAAGAGACACGGCAGCAGTGGCATGGAAGTGATACCGCCGAAAGGCGACAGGAAATCCTCCCCCTCTTCCCCCCCGAGAATTCCTTATTTAATTTCCCTCGTTGCCTGTTTTGCCCTTTACTTATGTTTTTCTGTTCTCTTTTAGAGTTCATCCTGATAGCCATGGTAGCCAGCAACAGCCTCTGGTTCCTCGCTGTCATGATTCCCTGGATCATTCCCCTGTCATCAGAGTGGCTCATCCCTCAACCTTGGAAAAATGTCTGGGTCACCCTGGCCAATGTGCTACAAGACCACCTCTGCTTGCCTATGGCAGCCGCGAGTGACCCACTTTCCATCTGCCAAGTTGGGATCCCCTATACCGAATATTCAAAGCCCAAAAAGGGGCCACCTCCAGCCAATCCCCTGCAGCAGTGGGATGCATGGCCAAAAACTTTGCCCAATGCTGAGAGGGAACCACAGCAGCTCGAGCTTTTGGGGTCCGCTCCAGCTCCTTTCTGCCCTCACTTCTGTTACAAGGCAGAAGAAGAAGGAAAGAAATATACCATCATTAACCCCCACCATAGGCAGTACACCTCGCCTGAATGGAGTAACATCACGGAGTTCTCCCTCTCGGCATCCACTAACCATCCCAAGAAGTTTCCTAAACTAAAGGACAGTTTCTCCTCTGCGAGGATCAGGCTTGGGCAGGCATCCCTTCTCATATTCGCAGAGGCCCATGCACGTTAGGCCGGTTGATGCCCAACATGACCTGCAACATCTCTGCAGGGTGGGTGGGGCAGCAGCCGCCACAGGGCGCATGGGGCAGGGCAAGGCCCCTCTGTGAGGGGGGAGAGCCTTGGGCCACTGGGAAGCAGCGCAAAGCCGTGAATGGGACAGCCCGTCCGGAGCTCACGGCTTCGAAGGCACTGTCCAGCTTAGGCACAGCGTGGCAAGGAAGGGAATCTTCCAGGGCTCTGGAGGTTTTACAGTTTTTATTGCCAGCCCTGCTGAAACCAAGGGCTGAAACCAAGGGTCTTCTGGCTACTTCTTCATCTTCATCTTCATCTTCATCTTTGTCATTCTGTCCTGGTGACCTGTTCAGGCTGACAGCTCATGCCTGGTCCAGTTCTGCTGAGTCCCATCTTTTTCTCTCATAGCTTAATCATTAGTATGACGATTCGTCCATTTCTAGTTCAAGGATAATTCTCAGCTTCCCTACGTCAACAATACTCTACTCTTAGCTAAACAATGCTCCATTAATGAAGCTTTCTGGGGTCTAGAGTCCTTACTAAAAGCAGCTAAGCTAAGAAAATCTCAAAACTATAAACTTCCTAACTACGGAACAGCTCATTATAAAACTCAGGGGATGGCCGAATCTTCTAAACACGGTACATCCCTTCACTCCTCTGAGCTGGCGGGGCACCAAGGCCTCCTCAGGCGCAAGCGTCTCCTCTCCACTCTTCCTGCACTTGCTTGGCTGATATGATCAGAGCAGCCAGGCTGAAGGCAGGATTGCCTGAGGTCACAAACGGATGCTGCCCAAAGGAAAAACAAAACCAAAAGGAACCATTACTTCCCAAGATCACGTCCAACAGGCTCAAGCAGGATTCCTCTGCTACCAGGAAGATGCACAAAGAGGACCGAGGGCACCATCTGCCCCTCTGTCTTCCTGTCCCGCACCTGTCTCGCCCAGGCCCATGTGGCCCCCAGTCCTCTTCAGCCCTTCATGCAGACGTCCACAGCTTGCAGGGCTTTTTGCCGCTTTGCTTTTTCTTACCTTCAGGAGTTCCTGGGCAGACCAGAGCCTACATGTAACAATGTGGAGCAAAGCTGACAATCTCCCTTGTATGTCCAAAGAAGATCCTTATATTATCAGAAATCATCCCCTCTTTATACCCTTAATTTCCACTGGACAGAACTGAAACCAAACTGGAACTTAAGAGAACTTAACTGAAGAAAGGCACTCATTGGCTGGCTCAGTTGCTGTGCTGCTGTCTACGCATCCTATCACTGTCTTGGTTTGAAAGACAGGTGTCAGCCAAGGGAGGCAGGAGCCCCCTTGGAATGACAGATGTGACCCCCCTTCCCTCTGAGTTATTATAATTTTGAAATCAAGGGGCTTTTAGGCAAAGATATGGGAAATAGGAATAACAGTTCTTTACTATTATATATTTATATGTGTATAACAAGGCAAGCAAACAGCAATAACTATGGCAGTAACAGCAAACAATCCCAAACCCAGTCCCAGCCTTCTCGGCTGTCAGGCCCTTTCCCCTCGGGTGCAGTTCCGCTCGCAGCCGGCAGGGGCGCTGGCGGCTCCCGGTGAGCAGGGCAGGTGCGATGGTTCCCCCGCGGCTGCAGGGGGCGCTCCGGAGCGAGCTCGGGGAGCACGTGGCACTGGCGGCCTGGGATCCCGGGAAGGGATGGAACAAAGGCTTCACAAACCACTGGGCAGCGGATCCCAGTGTCCGGCTGGACCCTCAGGAACAGCACGCTGGAACAGCAGGGACGAGCACAAATCCTGGGTGGCAGACGAGATGTATCCAAACGGGGATCTGCCTGGAGATCTGGGCAGGCAGGGCGAGCAGGGCTACAACATAGTGAAGGCTCAAAGCAACGGCGGGGCAGGGCGGCCACGGCCCAGCTCCCAGCGGGACAGGGAAAGGTCTGCTTGCGATCCCGGGGTTTTTCTCCAGCAGAAGGAAAAGCAGCCGACGAAACAGCCTCTCTCTGTCCAAACGCCAGGGACCGACTTCCCGCACACCCAGGTGAAACAAAAGAGTATCCAGATGCACCCCACTGTCAGTGGCTAGCTCTTTATTTTTCTTAAGTACTCAGCCATTTGTCCCCCTAGCAACATGTATGGGGAAAATTCCTTTAACAGGAAAAAAAAACAAACAGGAGAGCTCCTAAAACCCCAACAATCACCCAATCAGTTTTCCCGTCATATGATGTCCTTGCGTTTCTCCAGCCAATCACAATCTCACTTCCAGCTGTCACCCAGCCAACTATCTCCTCACTCCTTACTGCCTCTCAGCCATCTTCCAACTGCCCAGCCCGCAGCTGTGCCTTTCCCAGAGGGCCTTCTGGTGAGGATAAGTTTCAACAATTTTAACAAAGATAATCCCATATCATACATCCTACGGATCATGTTTTATGGTCCCTTGAAAATGACACAATGGTGGGTTCTTTCTCCAAAAAGCTAGTGTTTCCCATCCCCGAGCCCAAGCCAACAAAAAAACTATGATGGACAAACCCCCAAAACAGCTGGGTCATCCAGACCGTTGCTTCAGACCGCTCCAGTCTGCTCCACATGGCACTGCCATTTTGGACTGCTCTGGACTGCTCCGCTTCACTTGTTCTGCTGGACTCCATGCTGTGCAGCTGCTTCCAGCATCACTGCACTCCACTCATCACAGGCTTGGCTGGGCTTGGGCTCACGGCCAGCGCTTTGTTCCCTGCAGCTGCTTCCAGCTTGCTGCTTTCAGAGCCATGTCTAGTAGCCGTGTCTCAGAGCCACAGTCTCAACTGTGTTTGCCTCAGAACCATATCTCAGAAGAGCAGTAAGGGATAGACAGCAGCTGTGGAGGACAGGGTTGGTAGGGTTGGTCCCAGAAATCTCTCGGAGGAAGAGAGGGAAACAAAACAGTGCTGCTTCTGGGCTGCACTCACCTTTTCTTCCCTCCAAAGCCCAGCAATGACCTCAGCAATGATGACAGTGGTGTAGAATAGCACCTTAGCCCTACCCATACAGCTCTAAGCTCCACCTGCCTTGGCAACCAGGATACTATCCACCGCTTATTCTAGACCATCTACATCATGTCCAGATCTTACACCTTTGAACTATATATATACATACACATACATACACAAGCACAGGTATCATTTCCATAGACAATAGCTGTCCTTCCAAGATGTCTGTTGAATTAATTTGGTCCATGTCTGTGTGTTAAGTTTATCCTAGATGTCTTCCAGGGCATGAGGGCTGGTGTACTGCTGGCTGGTTCCAAGCTGTATCAGGAACTCATGACTGGTGTATCTGGAGCAGTCCATACTCATTGTCCATGGCAGTTATGACATACTCTGGCAGTATCATTCAGCAACAAATATTACATATACAATTCAGACTCCTTTGTTCTGTTTAA
Source organism: Coloeus monedula (assembly GCF_965178545.1). Taxonomy (NCBI): domain Eukaryota; kingdom Metazoa; phylum Chordata; class Aves; order Passeriformes; family Corvidae; genus Coloeus; species Coloeus monedula. Next base: position 25,547 of record NW_028120452.1, read on the forward strand.
GATGAGGTGGAAGAGATGACATCCGAACTAGCAGCCTATGAAGAGTGCCAGCAAGGAACTGGCCATGAAGCTCGGCCAAGCCTGAGTGAGACACCTGAACTGCCAAGGCAGAAGGTGCTTGAGGCTGAGCATTTCCAAAAGATCATGGAGGAGAAGAAGAATCCGTGGGAGGAGGAACATCAGAACAAGGAGCTGTAAGTTTGTTGGCAGTCCTTGGAGGGGGAAAGCAGACACTGTGAAAAAGTAAAGTGTCCAAACACAGAATTTCATGCTTCATGGGAGGTCCTACAGTGAAAAATCCAGGTAAATGAAAGTCTGTGAAACTCTTCATTCTGTTGAATGGCTTCCCTCTTTGAGATCTTTGTGTACACAAATGCAGTGGCTTTGGCAACATTTTCTGAAACACAGAGTTCTGAACTATCCATGCAGATATGTTTCACTCTCTTGATGTTTTGTTTCATTTTCTTTTCTTTTGATTTTCCAGTTTCAGTTTTTCTGAAGACAACGATCTTTCTTTATAAGGAGGTTGTGCTTTTGTTAACTTGGCTTGTGTTGCTGTGACCCAGCCCACTGCTGGGCTGGGGCAGGGGAATGTCAATCAATTCAGGGCTCTCCCGTTGGTAGAATTCCCCACGCAGGACAGTGACAATGAGAGAGGGTCGATGGGCGGCACAGAGACCTAAGCCACATCCCCATTGGGTGCACCCGGATCCAAACAGCCTCCCCCTGTTGGGGAAAATTCTCTCTTACTCGGTTGTTCATGGGTTCTTTGTTATAACTCCCACCTCACAGTTTCCCCCATTGGTTCTTATTGACTTGTATCCTCCCCCTGGCTTGCTTGTTTTCCCCTCTCCCCGTGGTTTTCAAACCCCCTATAAAACTGAGGGCAAAAGCCTCCCAGCCATTAAGATCATTGCCATGTTCTGGTTGCTAAACTTCTGACAATAAACCTCTTAGAAGCCAGACCAGAAGCTCCTCTTTTCCTTTGCCTCTGGAGCAACGTGAGCCCAGACCATCGGGTCCCTGAAGTGCCTCTTCCTTAGAGGAACCAGCACGCACGCCCAACCAGCGCTTTTCTGCTAAGCCAGTCCAGAAAGATGTCACAGAAATAACGCTGCATCTCCTCTGACTGAGGACATTTCAGAGCTCATGGAAACAAGCCAGGGACCAGCGTTAGGCTTGTTAACACTGACAAATGAAAGTTTCAGGGGTTTCAAAGATGAAAGACACCAGAGGAGTCAGAATGAGCTGCAATGTAATGAGATAGATCCACCAGCTTCACCTTGGGTCCAGTGAGCTTGAAACATTTGGAATCTGTAGAAGGATCTGAGTATGTCCTCCAAGCATATACTACCACTTCCGCTATTTGCCTTCATTTCTTTAGCCAAAACTAGTTTGAGTGCTAGAAAGTCTTCTGAAACTGCCCAGAGATACCCTTGGTGTCAGTTGCTTCTGTACTCTCTGGACTTACAAGCTATGGAAAGAAAATATCTCACCTTTTTTTGACAAAACCTTTCATTTAGAGTCTAGTTAGTCAAAAGAAACATTGTCCCCTTCCGTAATGTCTTAATTGCAAGACTTTGTTAGTTTATAGTCACATTCCTCTCTCAAAAAAACCCCCATCAATAGGTATTTAGCCAGGAATTCACCTTTCCTCTGTGGATAAAAGCGTGGTGAGCACATACTGAGGTGTGACCACCATCCTGGCTTAGGACTGCACAAGTGGCCTAGCTCTTTAGCCAAACCTGATCAGACAAAGCAATTTTCTCCCTGGTGGTGGAAACCTTACAGTTTATACCATGCAATAAGGAGTGGCATATTCTCTTTCAGGCTGACTGTCTTGGGAAGAGAAGGGACTAAGAGCATACACCTGTGCACAAGCAGAAAAAAACTCTCTGCTGTTCACCAGCCCAGCAACTCCATTCAGACCACAGATGAGAACTGCAGGAACCCAGCAACCAACTGACCTATGCACTGGCATCCTGTTCTTCCAAAGCCAGATCTCTTTCTGCATCCTTTCAACTCAGTCAATATCTTGTTGTAGTCATCTTTCAGGAAATCCCTCAAAATGTAGCATGAAAATGGCCGTGAACTGTGAGCCTCAGAGGGGGCCCCAGTTTGTCCCTCCAGCCCCTCTCTTCAAGGTTTCTGCCACCAAGCCCCGCTTCGGGAGGTTTCTGCCACCGAAGCAGGGCCAGCTGGGCAGGACCTGTCCCAGCCTTGTTTGCTGCCTGGCCCAGTCAAATGGATGAGAACTGCTACAGGTTTGTTGCTGGACTTGGTGGCAGAGAAGGAGGTGCAGAACATGCAACTTCCTCGTCTGTTCCTGCCATGAAGGAAGCTGCCAGCCAGCACAGTAGTGGTGTGGAAAGATGGACACTGCTCCTGCTGCAAGTGAGAGCTGAGTTCATCAGCACTCCAACACTTGTCCGCTGGCCCTTGACCTGACGCAAAAAACCTAGGCCTCAGCACTGTGGAGAACAAGATATGAGCCTGAATCCTACTGGGAGCAATATTTCTTAGAGGCAGTGGAGTTTGCTGAGCACCATCTTACGCTCCTCCTATTTTCTGGCAATTAACATACCCATGTCTTGAGAAAAGAGGAACTGAAGGGAATCTGTGGAATTACATGAAAGGAAAAAAGCCCTGGGACAGCAAGCAGCAATCCCAAAGTGCTGGCAGGGCAAAAAGCCCTGCGACCGGAGGATACCTGCATAAAGGGATGAAGAGGATAGTGAGCCACGTTGGACTGAGAAAGACCGGTCTGGGATAGGAAGAGGGAAGAGCAGAAAGTGTGCTCAGTGCCCTTTGTGCATCTTTCTGGTAGCCAGAGGAATTCTGCTCGAGCCTGTTATGATGTGAGCATGGAAAGTAGAGGTTTCTTCCTTGCTTGCTTTTCCTTTAGGCAGCATCCATTTGTGACTACAGGTGAGCCTGTCTCGAGCCGGGATGATCTGATTATGTCAGTAAAGAAACTGCAAGAAAACTTGTTGGGGAAGATGAAACAGGAAAGCCTTATAAATATGATTGCCTGACAAAAGATTTTGGGAATATGAAAACTATAAGCGACATCGAAATGAAAGCCACCTTTGAGATACCAAGTCTTAGTTACTGAACAACTGGAAAACAATGGTATGGCCGACTGAAGGTAATCCCCTCTTGATTGAACTATACCCTCTGCTTGCAGGCAGGTCCAAGGGTCAGAGCAGACCCTACTAGCTCAGCAGAAGGAGTCTAAAGAGTAGTTTTTAGAAGTTAAGATGTAACACTCTATGGTAATATAAGAACTCTTATAGGCTGTATGTAAATGCTATAGGAGTTGTATCTTGTATTAGATTGGTTAGTGACAATTAGAATATTCAGTACAGAAGATGATTTATTGTATTGTAACCAGGACTTCACAGACTCTTACTATACTCTCATCCCTACACACATTCTCTCTCACTACTTCTTCACCCTCATTCCTCTCTCTCCCTCTCTCTTTACTTACCCACTTACTCTCTTGCTCTCTTGGGCCTGCTCAGAGCTGCCAGCTGCAGCTCTAAGCAGTGCCCCTGTACCCACGCCCTTTGCAATAAACCGCATGTTCCAAGATCTGACTTCAGAGATCTCTCGTCACCACGCGTCTCCCATCACCATCCGTCTCCATCCGTCTACACCCGGTCCAGACTGAACCCCAAAGCTCCCAAGAACCCACAGTCTGGCGCCCAACGTGATTGCCGAACCCCCCGAGCACCTACAGTCTGGTGCACAACGTGATTGAAGGCTCGGTTCAGCTTTTTCCATCTCTGGGAGACTTCTCCATGGACGGTAACTAAAAGACCAGTTATAGCCACCTAGAAAGTGTCGTGAGCACAGCATACCATTGCTGCGCATCATAAAAGCCGGAGCTCTATAATTCTGGCGAGGCAGCCCTCGAGCACGGGGATTACCTGGAGCTCTTGGAGGGAATTGCCTGGCAGTCCTCGAGCACAGGCAGCCGCTGCTGCGCAGAGGCTCCCTGGAGCTCTTTGAGGAAGTTTGCCGTGGCACCCCTCGAGCACGGACACGCTGCTAAGCAGTGCCGACCGGAGCTCTAGGGAGGGACCCTGCTGCGAGCCCCGAGCACAGGCGAGTAGTGCTCAGCACCGCCTGCACTGGAGCTCAGTGCGGACCCACCTGTGAGGTCCTGAGCACGGAAAGCTGTTGCCAAGCGACGCCTAAAACCGGAGCTCTGAGAAAGGACCCAAAAGCAGCGTCCTGAGCGCCGAGTGGAGTGCCTGGCCAGCCCCCCACGAAGGACCTTTGAGCAAGGACACTGCTCCTGCGACATCTAAGTGAGTATCATACTGGTCTAATAATGGGACAAACGCACTCTGCCCATGACAGAGATCTCTATAAGCAACTTAAGCATTTACTAAGCTCTGGTTCAAGACAATTACCTAAACAGGAGCTAAAAAACCTCTTAGAATGGACTCTGATTAATTTCCCAAATGCTGACCGTTCAGCAGTCTACACCAGAGACTTTTGGGACTCAGTGGGAATCAAATTATTTAATGCCATATCACGCTGGGACAAGAGTACCGCAGAACTCATCCCGGCTTGTGCAGCGTTAATGGAACTATTCGCCACGCCCCCCCCACTGCCGCGCAGCTCCGCCCCGCCTCCTCACCCGCCGCCGCCTCAATCGGCCGTGCCGGAGTCATGGAGCCAGTCCCCTGTGGCCCCGCCGCCTCCTCGCCCGCCGCCGCCTCGATCGGCCGTGCCGGAGTCACGGAGCCAGTCCCCCATGGCCCCACCGCCTCCTCGCCCGCCGCCACCGAGATCGGCTGCGCCACTCCCGAGCTCTGCCGTGCCATCACTGCCCCCGCCGGGCCCCATCCCTGCGCTGCAGCCGCCCCCGCCGGGGTCCCCCGACACCGCGCAGCCGTATCCCTCCACCGCCCAGCCGTATCCCTCCACCGCCCAGCCGTATCCCTCCGCGCAGCGCAGCCTCGCCTCACAAGCCGCGAGCAGGGAGGGAACGGGGAGCAATGATGCAGCTCCAGTGGCAGGGGAGACGGAGAGCCCCTCTGCCGGAGCTGATGCTTTAAATCTAACACAAGTAAACTCTGAAAAGCAGCCAGATTTGTTTGCAATGAGCCCCAGAGTCCTGCCACCAAGTGACGGGGATCTTGCAACCCAGAAAGAGAAAACGAGTTCTGAGAGTTTGTCAGCGCTACCTTCTGAATCAAAAAATCCTCCAAAGTGCTCAGATTATGCTCAATTAACAGATTGGCATGAAATAAGACTCCAAATCTGTAAAGATGAAAGTCTTAGTCTATTAGCTAAGCCTGTGATAGCTAGCCAACAGCCTGACAGGCCTAAAACGTGGGCTCCCATCCCCACTCTCGAAATTAAAGAACTAAAAAAGGCTGTAAGATACAGTGGCATTTGCTCACCGTATCTTAAACAACTGCTAAAAAGTACCCTAAAAGGAGCACATCAAACTTTAAAACGCATTTTAAATCAACAGAAAGGGGGAAAAGCCGAGGCTACACCTCAAAGAAGGTTGAATAAAGCCTTTTATGTTTTTAATTTCTTGAACAGCTCTGCAGAAGAGCCTGACCCCCCCATTTTCAGACATTTCTTAAACAACAAAAAAGCAAAACTGAAAGAACACCCCCCAGTTTTAATTAAGAATCTAGCATCAGGAAAAATAGAAAGACCATACGATCTTATAATGTGGGGAAAGGGATTTGCATGTCACTCCACAAGTGAAGGAACCAAGCGAATTCCAGCAAAGAACGTGAAGCTGTACCATGCATCAAAGCCTGCTGTCGGTTCCACTTCAGCCAGTCACCCCGCAAGTGGAAGCCGAGAAGCCGTCACCCAAATGTGAACTAGGCAGAACCACTGAGAGAAGATCATCTGCCAGAAACAGCTCAAGAAAAGAATGGAGTTTTAGTATTATTTGTGTAGATGCATGTTGTTTTTAACCTTTTGTTTTTGTTTTTGCAGTGAAGCTTTACCTGTAAATCAACCAAAGACAAATGTCTGGGTTGCTTTAGCCAAATCTGCAGGCTCCAATACCATCTGTCTATCTGACACAAGCCCTGACAAACCTTTCTCAACTTATTGAGTGCCTTTCCCAGAAGGTTTTAGTACAGTTACAAAACCTAAGGGACCTAGCTAACCAAATTACAACAGATGACCCGTCTTGGCTAGACAGTTTGTTTGATGGTTGGAGCTTTGCACCTTGGCTAAGGGAACTCTGTAAAATAGGCTTGATTATTCTAGTAGTAAGAATTATAGTTTTAGTAGCAGTACCTTGTATACTTCAGTGTGTGCAAAAAATGATGAGTAGGACTGTGTCTAATATCTTAGTTGTTCGTCAGAACGGGGGAGATGTTGGGGAAGATGAAACAGGAAAGCCTTATAAATATGATTGCCTGACAAAAGATTTTGGGAATATGAAAACTATAAGCGACATCGAAATGAAAGCCACCTTTGAGATACCAAGTCTTAGTTACTGAACAACTGGAAAACAATGGTATGGCCGACTGAAGGTAATCCCCTCTTGATTGAACTATACCCTCTGCTTGCAGGCAGGTCCAAGGGTCAGAGCAGACCCTACTAGCTCAGCAGAAGGGGTCCAAAGAGTAGTTTTTAGGAGTTAAGATGTAACACTCTATGGTAATATAAGAACTCTTATAGGCTGTATGTAAATGCTATAGGATTTGTATCTTGTATTAGATTGGTTAGTGACAATTAGAATATTCAGTACAGAAGGTGATTTATTGTATTGTAACTAGGACTTCACAGACTCTTACTATACTCTCATCCCTACACACATTCTCTCTCACTACTTCTTCACCCTCATTCCTCTCTCTCCCTCTCTCTTTACTTACCCACTTACTCTCTTGCTCTCTTGGGCCTGCTCAGAGCTGCCAGCTGCAGCTCTAAGCAGTGCCCCTGTACCCACGCCCTTTGCAATAAACCGCATGTTCCAAGATCTGACTTCAGAGATCTCTCGTCACCACGCGTCTCCCATCACCATCCGTCTCCATCCGTCTACGCCCGGTCCAGACTGAACCCCAAAGCTCCCAAGAACCCACAAAACTGAAGAGGAGATTCTTGGACTTGAGGAGGCCTTTGTGCCCTGCAAGTGCAGGGCTGGCAACAAAAACTGTAAAACCTCCAGAGCCCTGGAAGATTGCCTTCCTTGCCACGCTGTGCCTAAGCTGGACAGTGCCTTCGAAGCCGTGTGCTCCAGATGGGCTGTCCCATTCACGGCTTTGCGCTGCTTCCCAGCGGCCCAAGGCTCTCCCCCCTCACAGAGGGGCCCTGCCCCGCCCCACGCGCCCCGTGGCGGCTGCCGCCCTGCCCGCCCTGCGGAGATGTTGCCCCTCCCCCCCCCCCCATGCCTTGGCATCCCCCAGCACCAGCCGCCCCTCACAGCGGGGCAGGAGGAGGGACCAGGCCCCGCTTGTCCCCCTTTCCTGGCGGTCACACGGCATCTAAGAGCCAAGGAGGGCTGAAACGACACATCCCCCAAATGCTTCCCTCTCTGGTCCTTTTGGGGCACTAACACGCTCTGCTCAAGGAAGTCCAAGGGCCTACGCTCGGCTTTCCCTGCTAAGGTGTCATTCTTCCTTCTGTGAGATCTACAGTTGGCTGGTTGATGTGAGCTGTCTAGGAGATGGGGAAAAGGAGACGCTTTCAAATTGGGGGAATTATCCTGGTAAATTACTGCAGTTTTTCAGCAACAGAATTTCAAGGTGCAGCTGGGCCTTTCAGCCATTGCATCGATTTTCAAATGCCACCCGCAGCATCTGAAGTGTGAAGAGCCCAGTGTGAAGCTCCTCACAGACACTGCGTTGTCCACCAGCAGAGGACGTGTCTGTGCTGAATCACCAGAAAAGCAAGCTTAGCCCTCAGTCATTATTCCATGGGCAAGCAGAGTTGATTTCCAGAGGAGTTGCATGCACTTGTTTTCCTCTCCCACTCAGTACTTTCTTTCCTCTTTCAAGCTGGCTCCTGGCTTTAACTGGAGCTTTTGACAGAGAAGGGAACGACTGCATCTTATTTTCATTGGGATGTGGCTATCCACATGTCTGCAAGGAATCTTACAGGGAGCATGGAGCCTGGGCAAACATCTGCGAGACTGCAGCTTTTGACTGTTTGAAACGGGCCTTCTTTGGGCTCTGCACCTGCAGGCTACTGCAGAGCAGTATGTCTTTGGACATACAACGGGGTCTGTCGACTTGGTTCCCCATTGCTACAGTAGGGAGTATCCTGCATGTTGCGTTTGTCTCAGGACAAACATACCTTGAGAATTTCCATCTTGTCTTGGTCACAATGACTACATGGTACTTAGTAAAGGTGGTGAACATCTTTTGTGTGTAAAGCACCTCCTCTTTTTATATACTTTTGTTATTAATATTGCTGCTGGTTTTTGCATTTCTTATTCTGTTGCTGTTTGATTTCAGTAAATTGTCATCTCAATGCGCAGTATCTACTATTGTCCCTCTCTCATCAGAGCAGGGTGAGGGGAAGGGCAGTGGCTTATTTAGAGTTTCTCTTCTGGCTGGTGTTAGACGACCACAGATATTCCCCACTCCTGCCAGGTCCATGGAACCAGAAGAAGCTTCTCAATTTTTGTGTCAGTCTTGCTTGGTCACCTGTGTCACATGTCTGTGGCTATGTGTCTTTTACCTGCTCCTGTTGCTTTGCCAATGTCTCCTGAGAGCATGGACTGCCTGTAGCTGGATATTGCCTCCTCCCCTCATTGCCTTTCCCTATGCCAGTGTGGGATTTGGAGCACCTGGGTGGTCAATGACCCACCCAGGGTAAAAGTCTCCTACCGCTGTGGGTCTTCCCCTCTCTGCAGGGAAAAGCAAAAAGAGGCATTTTGCTACAGCCCCATCTGCTCCCACTGGCACTTGCCCGGACAGCCAGGTCCCATTCCATTTACCACGTCTCCATGCTTCTGGAAGCCAGTGTTCCTCAAAAGCACATGTGATGGAGCCTGGCGTGACATCTGCAGCAAGGAGCTGCTGGAGTTACTGTCCCTCCAGAGTAGGCTGTAGCTTATTATTTTGAGACTTGTCTGCTAAAGAATTACTTTATTTATAGTTTGTACTGCAAACAAGCAAGCTTTATCTTCAAGTTCTCGGGAAGCCAGTGGATTTCATTAGGAAGAATGTTGTCTTTTGCCTGAAATAAGAGTGTTCTGCCCCAGAACCTGCAAAAGAATGATCAAAACCATCTCTGTACAGAGAGGGGGAACACACTTTCTTGTAGAGTCTCTGCATCTGTTGATAGCTGTCATGAGCTAGCAGAGAAGGAAGGTGCAACAACATCCAACTTCAACTCAGGCTGCTGGAAGTGACCCATGTGGAAATAATGTGTTATGTTACCCTCTTTCTACTATGCATATTATAATTTTTAATACTCTACCAAGACATCCAACTGTTAAATTGTAATGAATTTGGGTCATTACCATTGATTAAATTCAATCACTATTGAGCGCTCATGGACACTGAACCAATTTTTATGAAATTATACCAGACTTGCAGTAATACTACGGTAGAATCGTTCACCTGGTTGCTGGTTACCAAAATGCCACCTTCCCTTTTTACAGGGAGAAGGAGACTGAATCTCTTAACCAACTCACAAACTGATCTGCACTGAAATGAGTATTACACAGAGAAAAATGAAGAAACACCTACCTATTACAAGGAATGAAAATTAATCCTTCCTGCAGAGTTAGATTGCACTTCCACCAGGAGGAACAGCTGAAGAGAGTATGTGCATAGGAAATATGTTTGCCTTAGCATCCCAAGACATGCCAGATATTTTAAATTGTGAACAGACTTTTCACAAGTATGGTGACTCGAAGACATCCCAGGATTAGATTGCCCATTCTGAGTCACAGCAGTGAAGAGTGACTTTTCAACCCACCTCTTTCAAAATCAGAAATTACCAACCAAAACTGAGTCTCTCAGACTTCTACAAATTTACCTCTGCTTTGTGGGCAGAGTTCCCTTACAGCTTTTTTATCAACACACAGATCCTCTCATTTCCCCTACTTTGGCTTTAAACATTAAAGTAAAACACCTGTTTTGGAAATGCAGCTCAAATGCAACCATTTCTGCTATTTTGTATAACTTTTCTTGCATGAGATGGAAATACTCAGTTGTGCTTTGCTTTATAGCATACTTCCTAATTGTGGGACTGAAAAAAGACCACAGGAATTTCTCCCAGCAATAGAAAGTATGTAGAATAGCTTTATAAAGATGTTCTGGCAGTATTAATGTTTTGCTTTATATATAACTTTATTAAATTTATACTTTAGAATAAATGTTACCTAGCAGGCTTTCAGCTCAGTTATAGCAATTTCTTTTCAGCAGTCTAATTTTCCTGTAAGACTGGACAAGGAAAGTGATCACTTAGGAAAACGAGTTTTCCACATACATGTGCAATACTCTCATGTCTGGCTTATTCTTGAAAAGGTCTGAAATGGCTCCCTCTTGTTGACTGAGTCCACGAGAAACTTAATTGTTCTTGAAAAGAAATTCATCTGCTTCATTAAATTACAAAATGACCCCTGAAACACCACCCCAAGGTACTACGTACTTCTAGGATCAACAGCTCCAGGGTAGATCCCTGCTGTGGATGGATTCCCCAAAATTAAATTCAGTATCCCAGGGACTCTGGAGTTTGATTCCAGAGACATCCTGGTCACAAGTCACCCCTTGAAACATAGCTCCCATCAGTTTCAAAATAAAAGAAAAAAGTCTTCCATATATGTGCAATTCACAGATGAGGAGGAGGGGAGGAAATGTGCTGGAAGATTCTGAGAGAAGCAAAAAAATATTATAAAACTACTCATCCTTGTCCATTATTCCACCTGAGCGAACTCCTTGCTGTTCAGTAATTACAGTTATATTACAAAATGATCAGCCACTGTATTAAAGTTTAAAAGGTTAGCTTAACAGTTATGTTCCCTCCTTCCCATACCAGTGCTTTAGGGATGGGGCACACTGTCACTTGTTTCTAATGCAGTAGAGGAATATATTACTTCAAGTGGATTCTGCCCAAGAGCACAGTGTGTGCTATTCTAATTAGTAACTGCAGGTGCAAGAACTGAGAATTTTGTCAGAACCCTATTTTTGCCATAGTTTTCTGATTTTTGGTCCAAACTTTCCTTTGACTAGCCAGATTGTACCCGGGACTAAATTTTCAAATATGCTCATGTTTCAGTATGTCCAACTCTCTCAGTTGCTGAGGGACTTGGACATTTATACATTTGCTCAGACCCCTGATGCTGGGGGACTGCCCCCAGGCTCCTTATGGAAGCAAGACCTGGGAAGGTGTCTGAGTGACCAAAAATCTTACTGTATTCCATATCTGTCTGTGCCCAAATACTGTTACTGTGTGCTTAAGGCCCAGCGGCACAGGCGGACCCGGAATCACGGGGCAGGTGGGGGTGATGCCGCTCCCTTTAACAAGGTTGGAGCACCCAGGCAGAGGGCCTGTTTTGCTTTTTGGCTTGCTCTCTCACCTCTTGCCTCACTTGTTTCTTGGCTTTTGCCTTAGAGCAGAGGTAGACTGGGCAGAGGCTTCCCTTTTGGCATTCTTTGCCTGATGTCGTTTTGCTCAAGGCAGAGGTTGTTTAGGGTGGGTTTTTCTGGGCTCGCAACCGTAGCAACTTGGTAAAACTGCATCTCTCAACCAGAAACTGTTTCACAGTGACCTTTGCAAACCCTATGGTGAAGCTTGAGCTGTCCTGGGGCCAGGCCACCCCATGTTGGTGCGGACAAATGGTTTCTTCCCCCCAGGCACAGACACAGTGCAGGGACAGCAGCTCCAGCACTTGCAGAGTTCTGCAGGCAGGAGGAGGAAGTGGCAGGTGGTGGTGCTGACCCCACACATCCTGGCTCTTCTCATCTGCCACTGGAACTGCTCCCACCTTCCCGGAAGGCTTTGCTGCCACTGTTTCCCTTTGTCTCTTGGACACCTACGTGGTCACCTACGAAGGTTGCTGTCTTGAGGGGAGGGTCAGACACCATTTTCCCTTTGTTTCCCTGTGGCAGGCACCATCTTGGAAGGGGCATTGCCACCATTTTGGGTTTCTCTTTGTTCTGGGGGAGTTTGTGAGATTTAGCAATTCTGTATCCTGTGATTATTTACTGGAGATTTTTGCTTGTTTCATTTTTGTTTGTCAGTAAACTGCTATTTTTTCACTTATATCTACCTGTATTTATTTTACTCTTATTGGTGAAAAGGGATTGGTTAAAACAAAGGGGGAGAACTCATTTTGGAGTGTTCCCCTTTAAATTGTCTTAAACCAAGATAGAGGGTGAGTCTGATTCCCAAAGATGCTGTGGACTTCAGTGGCCACAGGTTTCATCACTTCATCTGATGACAAGAGACCCTGAGAGCTGCAGGGCTCAGGGAGGTCCTTGCCTTGGCCTCTTGTTGGACTGAAGAGAATTCTGGGGACTAGGGGCCTGTCTCTTTTGAGCATGCCAGGGTTTCCTGGGTGAGCAGGCCCTTCCCTGGCTGGGAGTGGAGGGGCTGTAGTTACAGCCCTGGGTAGAGGGACCTGCCACCACTGCCCTCCCTGTCTCCTCCTGGCGTTGGTCCCACTCTGTGGGGACAGGCACAGATGGGGGGTACTACAACCTCCATGGATGGCAGCCTCTGATGTACCAGCTTCTTCCTCCACATTGGAGCTTGTAGGGCTGCTGGCAGAAATTCCTTCATGGGAGCTGCTGGAGCTGGAGCTGCTGGAGCTGGAGTTGGCAGACCTGGTGCTGGCTGAAGGTCTATGGGTCTCCTCCTCATCAGCATGGGAGTGCAGCAGCCTCTGAGCCTCCTTGCTGCACTGGCCGACAATGACATTGGTTAGGCCACAAACCAGCTGTGCTGTGCCTTCCCCGAGGCTGTTCTGCAGCCTCAGGACCAAGGTCTCCACATCCAGACCATAGATACACAGATCACTCAGGATGCTGCTCTCTGCAGCCACCACCTGCCCCCGAATATTATCTGCAGCCTTTGGCACAGCCAGGGCAGCACGGGGTCCAGGACATACTCTTGTTGTTGGAAAAGTTCTGCCCATACCTCAGGCAGGATGTCACACACAGGCTCTGGCCCTGCCGGTTGCCTGCTGAGGTGGTGTAGCAGGTTTGGTTTGTAACCGGGCAGAAACACCAATTTAGTGTAGTGGTTTGGTCCAAAATACTCATTACTGTTTATCTTCTGTGAGATAAGAATTAGGAGAAACACAAAGCAGGCACCAAACTTGAAAGAATATAAAGAAGTTTATTAAGAGACCTAAAAGAGGGAAAAAAAATTATACCACCTTCAGAACACTTCTCCTCCCCCCACCTTCCTCCCTTTTCCCACTGACAATGTAAAAAGACAACCCTTAAGATGTTCAGTCTGTTTACCACTTCCATAATAACCTTGTTCAGTCCATTTAGAAAGAGAAGTCTCTTCTTGCTCGTGCTATGAAAACATTATCACAACGAGACAGCCACCCACTTCCAAATATTGTTCAGTCCATTTAGGAAGAGGAGTCTCTCTGCTTGCATGTGAGTCCCTTTCCCTGACTTGCAGCTTTTCCCACAACTGCTTTCGAGGGTCCACTCTTGAAGTTTTGGGGGTACAATTTTAAGGTTGAGCCGTTCAGAAACAAAAGTTGTCTTCACCCATCTCTGGGAGCATTTCATCTCTAAGAACAGAGGTCCTTCTCCTTCCCTGGGAGCAAAGGGTCTTCCTCGTCTTCATCTTTAGGACTATCTCTAGGAATTGAGGTCTTCTCCTTTCCCATTTGGAGCAAAAGTCCTCATCGCTTCCATCTCTCCCTGTTCAAACTTCTCATGAAATTACAGCTGTGTCAGCATCTGCCTATCTCAGCGCAGGTGCTTTTGATCATGAGTTGAACACTCCACCCCCCATATCTTCATGAAATTACAATGGGACACTGATATATCATAGCTTCACAACAGAATTTCAGTTTTAAGCATCTCCTCTTTCTCTTTCCTCAGGTTTTCAGCTCTTCACAGCAATAAAAGGGTTAATCTCACCTCGGCCTTGCAGCTGGAATGTGGCTTATTGCAGTGGAGACGGGGGAGAGCCAAGCCGCTCTGGCTGCCCACAGCAGGGCTGTGAGGGGGGTTCCACGGATGGAACAGGGCCCATCGGCTCCAGGATGGCCATGGCCCGGCCCGGCCTGGCCCAAGCAGGACCTGGGCCGGGCCCGCTGGCCCCTACACGGGGCCAGCAGCCGCCTGTCCCAGCACAGGAAACGAGAGAGAGAGAGAGAGAGCTGGGAGGGGTTGTCTATTCTTAAGTGTGGATCACAGAGGCGGTCACAACTTTAAGTGGCTTAAAGAATTGCCCATATTCAAACTGGCCAGCTGATAGGTTCTGTCAGGTCATAGAGGAAGCTGTGAGAAGAACATCACTTTGGAGACTCAGCTTGCTAACCTATGACAGGTGGGGATACTGTCTCCTGTGGAGAAGATGGAGTGAACACCAGAGGGTGATGGCAGCCATTTTCCCCCATCACTGGGGCCACTGGCAACTCTCCAGGAGCTCCTCCTGCCTGGCTGCTGGCTTCTGGTGACTCTCTGGAGAGAGTGATGACACACAGTAGATAGTCCCATTCACTCTGCTCAGAGAACCTAATAGATCTTACCAGTGTTCTGCAGAGTGGGCACAATGGATTTCTCAGTGCCCATCACAGGATGCAGCCCAAGCAGAACTGGTGCTGACAGGGCAGAGCAGAAGCCATACCATTCTGAGTGCCCTGGCAGATGGGGCAACTCCAGTTTGTCTCCATGGCCTTTTCTGTGCCCTGCAGCACACCGGGGAGAGCTGAGGACCAGGAGCTGCTCCCCGTCTTTTGTGTCACACAGAGCACTGTGTGACTGTATGAGAGCCCTCCTGATTGTCCCAGAAAGGGGAAGAAGAAACACCCAGCCCCGTTAAGAAGGATGCCATCCTGGGTGCCTGAACCCAATCACCCTCCCCACTCTAGGGGAACATTTTCCCGCACAGCCAACCCTCACCTGTGGTGCACAGGTGAGTGAGCCAGGCAGGGCCAGGGAAACAGTACTGATGGCTCCCAGAAGGCACCAACAGCTGCCAAAGGCAGCCCCCAATACACCACCCAGCACTGCGAGAAGTCTGGCTAGACCCTCCAGACCTTGCACTCTTGCTTGGCAGGACTCAAGGCTGGAGCCAGACTGGCTCAGGTTCTGCCAGCGCACAAATGCAATTAGCGAGAGATGTGATGTCACAATCCACGCCTGATAATGTCAGAGTCTGACACTGGGGATGTCACCTTCTACCACTCAGTGATGTCATCATGAGATGCTCCCCCCTGCAGATGCATGGTGCCAGGAGAAAAAAAGGACCAACCATTGACCGATGACCACCTTGTCAACTAGACCATGGCACCAAGTCCCACATCTAGTTGTTTCTTGAACACCTTGTCATGGGTTAGCAAAGCATAGTCCCAAATGTGATGTTCTTGCAAAGGGGTGCTTACAGCTTCCTCTCTGACCTGATAGAACCTATCAGATGGCCAGTTTGAATATGGACAATTCTTTAAGCCACTCAAAATTGTGACCACCTCTGTGATCCACACTTAAGAATAGACAAATGCTGGGCAGAGCTCTCTCTCGTTTCTGGCGCTGGGACAGGTGGCTGCGGGCCCCATGCGGGGGCCAGCAGGGCTGGCCCAGGCCCTGCTTGGGCCAGGCTGGGCTGGGCCACAGCCATCCTGGAGCCGATGGGCCGTGTTCCACCCCCAGCCCCCTCCCCTCCCCCCCAGCCCTGCTATGTGCAGATGGAGCGGCTCGGCTCCCTCCCTCTCCAGTGCGGCCAAGATTCAGCTGAAGCTGCCCTGCTGTCCAGCAAAAGATCATGTAACCAACAGTGATAAGCGAAATTCCAGCTGCAAGGCCTGGGTGAGATTAACCCTTTTAGTGCTGTGAAGAGCTGAAAACCTGAGGGAGAAGAAAGAGGAGATGCTTAAAGCTGAAATTCTGTTGTAAAGCTATGATGTATCAGAGTAACCATTGTAATTCCATGAAGGCATGGGGAGTGGAGTGTTCAACTTGTACTTGTGAGCAAAAGCACCTGCACTGAGATAAGCAGATGCTGACACAGCTATAATTTAATGAGAAGTTTGAACAGGGATGCGATGAGGACTTTTGCTCCAAATGGGAAAGGAGAAGACCTCAATTCCTAGAGATGCTCCCAGAGATAGTCCTAGAAATGAAGATAAGGAGGACCCTTTGTATTACAGCTGGTGGTGGGGTCCGTGGCTGCGACCCAGGAAGAGATGACCGGTCCGGGGAGATGGTCCCAAAAGGAATCGCCTTCCCGAGGCCCTGTGTCTTCCTCTCAGCTGCTGGCAGAGGAGCCCTTGCAGAAGCTATCAGCTCTTTAGTGATTACCAGCTCGTGATTTCAGCTCAGCTCTGCAGGGCAGCCTCTAGGCCAAACCAGACTGGAGAGAGAGACGAGAAGACCCGTATGGCTGGTTCCGCACGAAGTAGCTTTATTGTGGGCTTCCTCCGGCGAAGGGTGGGCCAGGGACGAGTTCTCCTCCTACAGAGGCGAACTGGTCTTCTTTTATAGGGATACAGGGGATCAGCAAGGGGACCAATGGATTACAGAGGGTCTGGAATAGACCAATGGGTTACAGAATGATCTGCATAGGGCCCCCCAAAGGATTGTGGGTCTACTTTTCCTCACCATGACTCAAAAGTCCTTTCCAGGGAGTCCTGCTGGGCGATTGCGAAATCTCTTATCTCAGCAGACATCCCTCCAGGGCAGTGGCTGGGCATATCCCACACCTTTGCTCCCAGGGAAGGAGAAGGGCCTCTGTTCTTAGAGATGAAATGCTCCCAGAGATGGGTGAAGACAACTTTTGTTTCTGAACGGCTCAACCTTAAAATTGTACCCCCAAAACTTCAAGAGTGGATCCTCGAAAGCAGTTGTGGGAAAAGCTGCAAGTCAGGGGAAGGGACTCACATGCGAGCAGAGAACCAACCTGGGTGTCTGTCTCATTGTGATAATGTTTTCATAGCAGGGGCAAGAGAGACTCCTCTTCCTAAATGGACTGAACAAGGTTATTATGGAAGTGGTAAACAGACTGAACATCTCAAGGGTTGTCTTTTTCCATTGTCACTGGGAGAAGGGAGGAAGGTGGGGGGAGGAGAAGTGTTCTGAAGGTGTGGTGACACTTTACCATGCCGTAAATAGAGTCTCTCCTGATGGGAGAGAATTTACTGAGAGTCCTTGCAAGGAGTTTGAGAGATAAACCGAGACATCTCCTTTAGTTTCAATGCTCCCAGATAGCTGTTTATTAAGTCTTATCTGAGGAACAGAGCCACTAGCATGACCCGGGTACAGCATAGAAGGAAGAAAAGCAGAAATGAGTCTAATTATCAAGATTTACACAGCCTTTTAAAGATATTTTAACCAATAGTTACTAAAAACGTACATTATTTTCACTTTCCTACCAATTATTCAGAAACATGAGTAGGAACTGCGGAATTTTCCATCCAATCATTCCAAACCACTTTTACTGCAGAATATGAAGCAGTAGAAGAAGGAGAAGAAGGTTTAGAGAACAACAATCCTCCATTTTGATATTTTTTACTCCTATCTATTTACTACAAAGAGAAGCCTAAAACCTCTAAGTTTTTCACCCTGTGACAATCTTACATCGTAGTCTATAACCTAATTCACACCACTGTATTTTCTAGTTGTTGTCTGACTGTTGGTAATTTTTTCCAAGGTTTGAAGCTAAAACAGTGTTGTTCAGGGGGGTAAGAACCCTTAAAAACAGGCAGAGAAATATTCTCAGCACTCTGGGTTCCTACATCTCCCCCTCCTGTTTGAACCAAAACCACTTCCTTGACAGCTTTGTCTGTGGCTCATGTAGCACAGTGGAGTATACAAGGTACAAATACTAAAAGAATTACAACAATAGTTAAAACATACAAACCTGCCTTCAAAATTTTTCTCCATAAAGGTGTAAGGTCAAACCAATTGAACAAATCGTTCAACAATGATCCGCTTTCTTCTCCAAGTTTAGCTATTCCATCCTCTAATTGCCGTATACTTTCATGGATGGATTTTGAATGATCTGACAAATTCATACAACACATACCTTCAAATTCTTCACATCCATGTCCATGCACTAATAGAAGATAATCAATTGCTGCTCTGTTTTGCAGAGTCGCTTGTCTCACACTCTGAACATCAGTTAACACATCGCTCAGTGCGAGGGAGCACGAGAGTTCTTACTTAGCCAACAGCCCAATTGATCCAATTGTCTCAAGGCTGCTCCTGCAGCAGCACCAGGTAAAAGGAGAGCTGCAGAAAACCTTTGTCCAAAATTCCAAGCTACAAATTTATCATTACAATCAGATTTATATTGCTCAACAAATCTTTTCTCCTTTCTCTTCTGTTCTTTTATCATTTTTGCGTTAGGCGTTAGCAAAGAAAGCTTTCCAAAGCTGCATGGACCGCCCTTGACATTTGAGGGAATTGCAGGCCAAATTCTGTCTCCACAAATGAGAAACATCCCTGCAATTGCAATGGATCCTGGTTGAACGATATGCTCATCTTTATTGTTGAATTGCACCAAGATGTTGCATTTCTATATATTTTGTAATTTGGAGTGACATCTGTTATCTTGTTTTTATTTTGTTTCAACCTTGGAGAACTGACTACTACACAAAACTCCATTTTTATTGAACCAAGAATTTCCAGTTCCTGAGGTTCGTAAGGAGCCTCCGGAAGGGATTTGGTCCAAACATCCCAATTCTCCACTGGATTTGAACTGAATTGTGAAGGTTTTAGATTAGCATGTTTGGAAGGTGGCCATTTGTCTGCCGGTAGACCGACTAAACATGTTGAAAATGGCTTCTTTGGTCTTGAATGAGTTAGACAGATGGTATTTAGGCCTGATGCATTGACCAAAGTCTCCCAGACATTTTCTTTTGGTTGCTTTACTGGGAAAGCTGCATTGCTTCAGGCAATCAGTGAGATGATAAGGCACAAGTGTAATACCTGATTGAGCTTCATTCTCAACAGCTTTATCCCACATAGGAATCTCTGATCTGTAACAGAACTTCCAACACACTCTTACATACAAGATTTACACCATTAACTTTCCCACTTTTTGCATAATATTCAGTCCACAGTTCTTGCACAAAAAACCAGTTGATGTCTGTGGCATCGACAGTAGCGTTGACACTGATTCACGTCTGCGTGCTCGCTTCCTTGTTCCCGGAGTCGATTCCTGCTTGTTTCTGGACTTGATAAGGTTTCACATTTTTTGCTGGAATCCACTTCGGTCCTGCGCCTGTTGAGACACAAGCATATCCCTTGCCCCAAGTTATTAGTTGAAATGGGCCCTCAAACTTTCCCGTCTCTAAATCTTTGATCAAAACTAAAGGATTTTTTCTTAATTTTGCCTGAGTATTATTTGAAAAATGCCTGATAATTGGTGGAGTAGGTTCTGAAAAGGAGCTATTCAGGAAGTTTAAAACATACAAAGCTTTATTCAATTGCATCTGAGGCGTAGCCTCTGCTGCCCCATTTTCTGTTTATCCAAAAGAGATTTTAAGGTATGGTGTGTTCTCTCAATGATGGCTTGGCCTGTAGAAGAGTTAGGAATGCCAAATATATGACGACTACCCCAATTCTTCAAAAATGTGTCTAGGGTTTGTCCTCTGTAAGCTGGACCATTGTCTGTTTTAATTTCCTGAGGAACACCCAACGCTGCAAATGCTTGTAAAAAATGTCAACACGCATGTTTCGCTTTGCCTACATGTAAGGAAGCAAAGACTGCACCTGAGAAGGTGTCCACAGATACATGAATATTTTTAAATCTCCCAAAAGATGGGTATTGTGTAACATCTGTCTGCCATAATTGCAGGCTCTGCAATCCTCTTGGATGGACTGCTCCTGTGGATACAGGGGGTTGCACAAGCTGACAGTCCGGACAGGCACTTATAATGGCCTTCGCTTGATCTTTAGAAATGCGAAATGTGCGCATTAGTGCTTGTGCGTTCTGATGAAAAAACGCATGACTTAATTTTGCTTGTTCAAAAACGTTTGGCAAAATGTTTGAAATGACCATGGTCAATTTGTCTGCTTGTACATTTCCCTCTACCAAAAATCCCGGGAGAGAAGAGTGTGCTCTGATATGGGAGATAAAATATTTGTGTTCTCTCTGTTCTAATAATTTTTTCAAGCACAAAAGATAAGAACACAGATCCTTATTACCAACTTCTTTCAAAAATGGTACTTCTATTCTTTCAATTATATTTGCTACATAAGCTGAATCCGTAACTAGATTGAGTGGTTCTTGAAACAAATGAAATGCACGAACAACAGCTGCTAATTCCACAATCTGAAGTGAGCCTTGTACTTTCTGAATATCTGATTCCCATTTTTTGTAGTTGCATTCTGCCATGTTATTACTGACTTCTGTGTTTTCCCTGAACCATCCGTAAATAACGTTATTGCATCTAATGGCATTTCACTTATCATGGGTTTTTCCCTGAAGCTTACTTTCGCTTGTAGCAGTTTGTGGCTTGGAAAATGAATTGAGCAAATGCCTGAGTAATCTAACAATGCAACCTGCAAATCATCTAATTTTTGCATTGCCCAATCAAAATATTTCTTTTTTAAAGGCAGATAGATTGTCATGAAGTCCTTGCCTGCCACTGTTAGCAACCTTGCTCTAGCTCTGATTATAATTTGAGCTGCCATTTCTAAAGTTGTGAAAATGGTTTTAGGGCATCTATAGGGCAGAAAAATCCACTCTAATATCAATAGAGGATCTCACTGTGATGAGTGCCATTGAAATATGAGACCATACAATTGCATCTTTTCTCCTAACACTGCAAGGAAGAATGGTTGGCTCAGTATAAAACGATGTGCTTGTCTCTGCTGAAGAGCTTCAGTAATCTTTCCAAGAGCTTCTTGAGCTTCCGTTGAGAGGGATCTAGGCGAATTGACATTACAGTCTCCCCTTAAGAGATTAAAAAGTGGTGCAAGTTCATCATTTGTGATTCCCAAGATTGGTCTGATCCAGTTGATCTCTCCCAAAAGCTGCTGTAGATCTCGCAGGCTTTTAACTTGAGTTCTAACTTATATTTTCTGTGGTCTTATTGCTTGCTCTGTAAGTCTCCATCCTAAATATCTCCACGGTGAATTTTCTTGGATTTTTGAAGTAGAGATTTCCAATCCGGCATTTTGGACTTCTGTAATCACACTGTCACAAGCTTTTTGTAGCTCTTGTTGTGTGGGCGCTGCAATGAGCCGATCATCCATATAATGAATGATCATTGCTTGTGGACGTTTCTTTTGCACTGGATATAAGGCTCACGCCACAAACCATTGACAAATAGTTGGCGAATTTTTGAGACCTTGTGGAAGAACAACCCAATGATATCTTTGCAGAGGTTCTTGTCTGTTGATGCTCGGGACAGAAAATGCAAATCGAGGAGCGTCCCCTGGATGGAGTGGGATGTTGAAGAAACAATCTTTGAGATCAATGATTACAAGTGGCCAATCTCTCGGAATCATTGAGAGAGATGGAAGTCCAAGTTGAAGTGGTCCCATTTCTTCAATGACCTCATTAATCTTTCTGAGGTCATGGAGCAATCTCCATGAACCAGAGATTTTCTTATGAATGATGAATACTGGAGAATTCCAGGGACTATTAGTTGGTTTTATGTGGCCTTTTTGCAATTGTTCTTTAACAAGACTCTTGAGAGCACTCAGTTTCTTCTCTTCCAGGGGCCACTGGTCTACCCATACCAGTTCATCTGTGTTCCAGGTTAATTTCAAGGTGGTGAGTGCTGCAGCAACCCCTATTAAAAATCCACTTCTATTTTTGTTCCCCATTGTGATGTCTCTTCCCCATACTGTGATGGGCTTCTGCACAATGAAGGGACGAAGGATTGCTGTTTCTCCTCTGGGTCCTGGAACAACAATTGCATGCTCACTCTGCAGGCATAGGGTATTTCCTCCAATACCTGAAAGCGAGTTCAGAGGTGCTTTCAAGCGCCATTCTTTGGGCCAAAAGAGGTAAGAGATGACTGTAACATCCGCACCAGTGTCTAACATTCCCTTGATTGAGATTGTCTAATCTCCACATGTTAAATTGCAAACGAGCACAGGATGATCACGGCCTATCTGCTTCATCCAACTGGCATGAATGTCCATGTCTTCGATGTCAACTGAAGCTTGTTGATCAGTCACTGGCATGATCTGCTCTGTTGCGTGAGATGGTAAAGCAATAGCTTTGGCTATTGGAGTATTTTCTGCAATAACTAGTGGAGGACGTAAAGGTTGAGCCAAAACTGTTAGCTCTTCATTTTGAGCTGCTGAAACAATTGATGGAAAACCAATGAGGCCTATGATGCTAGATCTCTCCTTGCCTACTATTAAAAAGTCTTGTCTCTTCCAAGATGTGCCAGTGACCCCTGTGGATATCACTGCATGATTTTTATTCATAAAACATACTAATTTGGAAGCTGCCAATTCGCATTGCGCCCCTGGTGGCAGCAATTCTGGGTCACTGGGAAATCTACAGGTGGTCTGGCTGACGGAGTTTGAGCGACCTTCTCTGTGTTCCTTGTGGGATTGTGGATGGAGACGTTGCCATCACTTGTGTCATAGCGCGTTGGCGTCCCGCGCTCCTTTTCAAGTTTCCCGGAAGTGGTAAAACATTCCCATCCACATCTGTTCTGGTGTGACATTGATTGGCATGATGCCTTCCTCTTCTACATCTTGGACAGAGGCCTGATATTTTCACATTTTTTTCTGTTCCTGGACAATACTTTTTCATGTGTTCATATCTTCCACATTTCAAACATGGTCTCCCAATGAATTCTGCTGCCATCACTTGTGTAGAGTTACTTCGTTGCAGATCTGAGCGAAGCACTGATATTTGCTCTTTAAGAAGTCTTCCAAGCTCTTGTCCAAAAGCATTTGCTTGGGATGTTGCAACATGCTGAGGTGTGCCCACCTTACTGCAAGCTTCTATCATTTCAGTTATGGTTGCCTGACCAGGTATAGCACTGATTATACGTTTGCACTCTGCATTAGCATTTGCAAAAGCAAGACTTTGTAGCAGATATGGTTTTGCCGCTTCGTCACTGATTTGTCTGTCCAAGGCTTGCTTTAGACGATCAACGAACGAGGTAAAACTTTCAGCAAAACCTTGCTTTACTTCTGTGTAGATGCCTTCTGGGGTTCCTGTAGGTGGAATTTGTAAGATTGCTGTTTGTGCCACTTCTTTGATATCTATAAGCACATTTCGAGGCAAAACCACTGCCTGATCTTCAGGTCTAGCATGAGGTCCATCACCAGCCAATTGCTCTAATATAAAGGCTGCATGTGGTCCTCCTGCATATTTCTCTCTTAGCTCACCAAGTGCTTTTCTCCATCTTGCATCCCATAGCAGGAGTTGTGCATCTGTAAGTATTGTGGAGGCAATACTTCTACAATCAAAAGGTGCTAAATCATAATTGTTAAATGTGCCTCTCAAAAGCTGTTTGAAGTACAAACTTCCCAGTCCATGATTCTTCACTGCATCCATTAAATCTTTGATAACTTGATGATCCAAAGGTTGCCATGTAGGAGGATTTTGATTATGTCTGGTATACACAACCAGCACTACAATACTATCTATTTCAGCCAAAGTAAAATTTCTGTCTTGAAGACCTTTTTTTCTAATATGTGACCAATCTGTTGTAGCAGCCGTATCTTTTGAAACATATTTATGAGGCAAAACCATATCCACGGCAGCATCTCGTAAACTTGCAGCTTGATTGGACTGCAAGGATGCAGGTTCTTCTTCACTGAAGAATCCATGCATTCCATCTTCTTCTCCCCCTCCTGGATGAGGAACGGGGGTGGTATTCATGGCTGTGCACTGTAGGGTAATAAACGAGGAGTGGCTAAACCTGCCATTTCAGGTGGCTTTGATCTGGATGCTGAAGGAAAGGGTACAGTGGATCTGGATAGGGTAGTGCCACCATGCGGGATGGGTGAGGGTTGGGGACCCAGTGCAGCAGCCTCTTGAGGTAGATAATCTGCACATTCTCTCATTTGGAAGCAAAGATGGCGAATAAATTCATCTGAAAGCTGAAAGTGACCTTGGAGAAATGAGGGATCTGATGTCTGTTGTTGTGAAATTCGAAGCTTTGAAGAAGGCAGATGGTAAGTTGGAGTTCCAGTGCTCGTTGTAAAAAAACGAGGTGAAGCTGGAGAAGATAGAGGAATGCCTTCTGAAGCTGTGATGGTTACCATATCCTCTCCACTTAGGTCCTGAATAGGCACTTGAGAATGACAAAGTCCCATAAAATCAGCTGAATATCCCTGAGAAGCTCGAGAAGAATGTGCACGAAGTGGAATGTCTCGATGAGAGACATCACTTTGAATATGAAAAACACGTGCTTGGTCCTGTTGTGATGGAGCAGGTGACAGTATAGAACTGAGAAAGGTCGCTGCCTCTTCTGGAGATAAAATCTTCTTCATTTCGTCGAAATTGTATGGGAGATGTGATTCAACATCGTGCGATTGTAGTGCTAATTGTCCGAGTGGCGTTGCCAGGGGGATGAGAGGTGGTAAATGCGATGATGAGACGGTAGTTGCTGACATGCTTTAGCTGCAAATTCTCGGCTGTGGCTGCGGTGCAGACAGGGGCTGTGTTGAGACAGAGCCGGTAGGAGGTGGAGGTGCTGAAAGCTTGTACGACGGAGCTGCTGCTGCCGATGGAATTGCAGTGCTGGCTGGAGGTGTCGTGCGTACCAACTGTGCCGGTGTACTAGCTGAGGCGTCCGTGCCTAGCTGCCGTGGGGTGGGGCCGGGCTGGCCTGAGAAGCGCTGGTGCCGGGGAGTGGTGGCGTGGCTTGGCTGGAACTGGGGGCATGGCTGACGCCCCGGCCAGGGCTGCGGGTTGGGCTAGGAGCGGCTCGAGTTGCAAGCGGCGTTGCCGGGGTAACTGTGGTATCTGTAGATGGGTGGCTAATGCCGCGCCGCACAGGCGTGGAAGCGAGGTTTCCCGAAGGCGGAAGTAAAGCAGGGTTCAGCAACAGCTCCAAGCTGATGGAACACCAGAGCACTCACACTGGGGAATGGCCCCACAAGTGCTTGGAATGTGGGAAGGGCTTCAGCTACAAATCCCAGCTGAGGGAACACCAGAGGATCTACACTGGGGAGAGGCCCTAAAAGTGTGGGGAATGTGGGAAGAGCTTCAGGCAGAGGCCCCACCTGATTCAACACCAGATGATCCACACCAGGGAGAGGCCCTACTAGTGTTATGAGTGTAGGAAGAGGTTTCAGACCAGCTCCACTCTCCTTGTGCACCAGCGGATTCGTACAGAGGAGAGGCCCTTCTGCGGCCCCAACTGCAGGAAGGGCTTCAAACACAACCCGAACCTCATCAGGCACTGGCACATCCACAGCAGGGAGAGGCCCTACAAGTGTCCCGAGTGTGGGAAGAGCTTCTCCAGCAGCTCTCACTTGACCCAACACAAAAGGAGGCACCACTAAGGAAAGTTTTTTGTGCTGCTCCAACTCTATTGCCAGGGGGACTAATTACTGGGTCCTTAAGGAAAACAAAGGACCTGGCCACAGAGGTTGGGTGCATCTCTTTCACCTAGGTTTGTGGGCAGTCAGTCTCCAGTGTTTGGACAGAGAGAGAGGCTGCTTCTTCAGCTGCTTTCCTTCTACCGGAGAAACCCCAGGATCCCAAGCCCGCCTTTCTCTGCCCCACTATGAGCCAGGCTGTGGCCGCTCTGCCCCCACCGTTTCTTCAAGCCTTCACTACTCTGTAGGCCCACATGCCCTGATTGCCCAGACCTCTGGGGGTTCCCGCCACAGCTTCAGAGGTCGATACATCTCGTCTGCCACCTGGGATTTGTGCTCATCCCTGCTGTTCCAGCCTGCTGTTCCCGAGGGTCCGGCCGGACACCGCGATCAGCTGCCCAGGGCTTTGTGAAGCCTTTGTCCCATCCCTTCCCGGGATCCCAGGCCACCGGTGCCGCGTGCTCCCCGAGCTCGCTCCGCCCTGCTCACCGGGAGCCGCCAGCGCCCCTGCCGGCTGCAAGCGGAACTGCACCCGAGGGGAAAGGGCCTGACAGCCGAGAAGGCTGGGACTGGGTTTGGGATTGTTTGCTGTTACTGCCATAGTTGTTGTTGTTTGTTTGCCTTGTTATACACATATAGATATATAATAGTGAAGAACTGTTATTCCTATTTCCCATATCTTTGCCTGAAAGCCCCTTAATTTCAAAATTATAATAATTCGGAGGGAAGGGGGGTTGCATCTGCCATTCCGAGGGAGGTTCCTGCCTTCCTTAGCAGACACCTGTCTTTCAAACCAAGACAGATCTTTGTGCCCAACCGTGGGGCCTGAGGGCATTAAGAGAAAGGGGTGAAAAAGGAATAACAGTTCCTGGATAACTTAATTTTGTGTGCTGGATATAGGAACCTTGTTAGGCAGCACTATGTGGTCTAGTTTACCCTGGTTTGGGTGGCATTTGGTCATGGCTATATTCTTCCCCTTTGCAGCTCCTTACCTAAACATGGGTCCTCTGACTAAGGCTACCATTGCTGTTATCCACTTTGCACTATGGGTCGAGAAGGTGAGGCATTCATGGGCTTTAACTTCCTCCAGAATGTGGGCACGTGGATAAACGGCTATCACACACTAAGTGCATGTTTTTGGGGTTATGTTAAAAATGGTACCTTCTGTGAGGAAATGACACCAGGGAAAGTTTTCTCCCAACCCCTTAACCAGTTCTTTGGGCCCACCTCACCAATTTTCGAAGGGTTTAGATTCCCTCTGGGTACTAACCAACTGGTGCTAGTAGGCCTACTCTATTTAGCCCTCAGAGATAAGTTGAGATTGGCTTGTATAACTACCCAGATACCAGCCCCAGACACTAGAGATGCTGCCCCAGAACCTGACCCTGCCCCACAGCCTGATTACTGCCCAACAGCTCGCCTCTGAAATGAACCACCCAGATTTAGTGGGGGCACTGGTGAAGGAGAATCGTGAGATGTGCCAGGTGCTGAGGGAATACACCTCCCCAGCTAATGGGAAACCCTCTCCCTGCCCCGAAGGGGGAAAGTCTGATGGTGCAGCAGAGGAACCCACGGATGTTACAACCGTCCAGGCTCCAGCTGAACCACAAGGACAATCACAGCCAGCAGCAGTTGCCCCTGTGCAGAGGAGGAAGTATAAGACCAAATCAGTATGACCAGTTAATGATGGTGGGGAACCAGGGCCCTCACAACCAGCAGGAGAGCCAGAGCCGGAAATCATCACTGAGTCCCTGTTGTACAATAGTCTCTGTAATATGCGAAAAGACATTGTGCAAAGGGGGCGTGAGCCTTATACAACCTGGCTGCTCTAGATTTGGGACCTTATGGGCACAGGTGTGCAATTGGATAGTGGTGAGGCAAGGTATCTGGGACTGTTGACCCAGAACCCAGGTGTGGACCAGATATTTGTGAGGGAGCCAGGACCCCTTTCTCTCTGGGAGCGGCTCTTAATGAGTGTGAGAGAAAGGTTCATTCACAAAGAAAGAATCCAGGAGTACCATCATAGAATGCAGTTCAAGACACTCGAGGAAGGGATCCAGCAGCTAAGAGAGGTGGCAGTATTAGAGGTACTCTTTGGGAGGGACGGACAGCATGATAACGACCCCGATAAGGTCAGGTGCATATCACAGGACAGATGATGTGGAACCTGGCAAAGCTAGGGCCACCGCAATAAACCACCTTCATTGCAACGACTGATGCTGACAATACCCGAGAAACAGTGGGCTCTGTCGCCAACAAGCTCAGGAATTATGACAGTATGGTCAATGGCCCGCTGAAAGCTCATGTCTCTGCTGTGGTTAAGGACCTCAAAGAGGAGATGAAGGAGGCGATGAGGAAGATCAGTGTGGCACCAGTGCGAGTCACAGGCCCCCAAGTCAGAGCCCATCGTCCCCCAGCTAGAGAGAGAGGGTACACCCCATGAGCTGAGCTGTGGTTTTTTCTGTGTGAGCATGGGGAAGACATGAGAAGGTGGGATGGGAAACCCACTTCTCTCCTGGCAGCGCGGGTGCGTGAACTCAAGGAAGGAGGCACTAACCGAGGGGGTTCTGCTAAGGTGAAGGTAGCCTCAGCCTCCCGTGACCGAGCTGCCAGGTATTACAGAAGGGAGGATGATATGTCGGATCCCCTTGAAGGGACATCTAGCATGTATGCCCAGGGAAGCAATGATAACCAGGGCTAGAGGGGCCCTGCCTCTAGCCAGGAAGAGGCACGGGAGAACCGGGTTTTCTGGACGGTGTAGATTCGATGGCCTGGCACATCAGAGCCACAACAATATGATGCATTGGTTGATACTGGGGCACAGTGTACTTTAATGCCATCGGGACATGTGGGGGCAGAACCTGTCCATCGCTGGGGTGACCGGAGGATCACACGATTTGACGCTACTGGAAGCTGAGGTGAGCCTGACTGGGAAGGAGTGGCAAAAGCATCCGATTGTGACTGGCCCAGAGGCCCCGTGTATTCTGGGCATAGACTTTCTCCAGAACAGCTACTACAAAGACCCAAAAGGACTCAGGTGGGCATTTGGGATTGCTGCTGTGGAGGCAGAGGGCATTAGGCAATTGAACACCCTGCCTGGACTATCAGAAGATCCCTCTGCAGTTGGGCTCCTGAAAGTGGAAGAGCAACGAGTGCCAATTGCCACCTCAACAGTGCACCGCCAGCAGTTATCGGACAAATCGAGATGCTCTGAGCCCATCCACAAGATGATCCATGAGCTGGAGAGCCAAGGGGTGGTCAGCAAGACTCACTCACCCTTCAACAGCCCCATCTGGCCTGTGCACAAGTCTGATGGGGAATAGAGATTGACTGTGGACTATCGTGCCCTGAATGAAGTGACTCCACCATTGAGTGTTGCTGTGCCGGACATGTTGGAGCTCCAGTATGAGCTGGAGTCCAAAGCAGCGAAGTGGTGTGCCACTATTGACATTGCTAATGCTTTTTTCTCCATTCCTCTGGCAGCAGAGTGCAGGCCTCAGTTTGCCTTCACCTGGAGGGGCGTGCAGTAAACCTGGAACTGACTGCCCCAGGGGTGGAAGCACAGTCCCACCATTTGCCATGGACTGATCCACTGGCTGCACTGGAAGAGGGTGAGGCTCCAGAACATCTGCAATACATCGACAACATCATCGTGTGGGGAAACACAGCAAAGGAAGTGTTTGAGAAAGGAGAGAAAATCATCCAGATTCTCCTGGAAGCTGGATTCACCATCAAGAAGAGCAAAGTCAAGGGACCTGCTCAAGAGATTCAGTTCCTGGGAGTAAAGTGGCAAGATGGACGACGTCAGATTCCCACTGAGGTCATCAATAAGATCACAGCAATCTCTCCACCGACCAACAAGAAGGAAACACAAGCTTTCCTAGGTGCCATAGGTTTTTGAAGAATGCCCATTCCCGAGTACAGCCAGATCGTGAGCCCTCTCTACCTGGTTACCCGAAAGAAGAACGATTTCCACTGGGGCCCTGAACAGCAGCAAGCCTTCACCCAGATCAAGCAGGAAATCGCTCACGCCGTAGCCCTTGGCCCAGTCAGGACAGGAGCAGAGGTGAAGAACGTGCTCTACTCTGCAGCCAGGAGCAATGGTCTGTCCTGGAGCCTCTGGCAGAAGGTGCCTGGTGAGACTCGGGGCCGACCACTGGGATTCTGGAGCCGAAGCTACAGAGGGTCCAAAGCCAACTACACTCCCACAGAGAAAGAAATCTTGGCAGCTTATGAAGGAATCCAAGCTGCCTCAGAAGTAATCGGCACAGAGGCACAACTCCTCCTGGCACCCCGACTACCGGTGCTGGGGTGGATGTTCAAGGGAAAGGTTCCTTCCATGCATCACGCCACCAACGCTACTTGGAGCAAATGGATCGCCCTCATCACGCAGAGCACCTGAACTGGAAACCCAAATCGCCCTGGGATCTTGGAAATAATTACGAACTGGCTGGAAGGTGAGACTTTTGGGTTATCTTCTCTAGAAGAAGAGGAGCAGGTGACACATGCCCAAGAAGCCCCACCATATAACGAGCTACCAGAGAGTGAAAGACAATACGCCCTCTTCACTGATGCTTCCTGCTGAATTGTAGGCGCTGGCTGGAAATGGGAAGCTGCTGTATGGAGCCCCACACGACAAGTTGCACAAGCTACTGAAGGAGAAGGTGGATCGAGCCAATTGGCCGAATTCAAAGCTGTCCAATTAGCTCCTGACATAGCTGAAAGAGAGAAGTGGCCAAAGCTCTACCTCTACACTGATTCATG
Organism: Coloeus monedula; assembly: GCF_965178545.1. Taxonomy (NCBI): domain Eukaryota; kingdom Metazoa; phylum Chordata; class Aves; order Passeriformes; family Corvidae; genus Coloeus; species Coloeus monedula. Next base: position 55,921 of record NW_028120452.1, read on the forward strand.
GATGGTAGCCAATGCTCTGTGGGGTTGGCTGGAAAGGTGGAATAAGGCAAACTGGCAGCACAGTGGAAAACCAATCTGGGCTGCTGAGGAGTGGAAAGGCTTTGCCACTCGGGTAGAGAAGCTATCCGTGAAGGTCCGTCATGTAGATGTTCACATTTCCAAGAGCCGGGTTAACGAAGAACAACGTAACAACAAACAGGTAGATCAGGCTGCGAAAATAGAGGTGTCCCAGATAGACTTGGATTGGCAACATAAAGGAGAGTTGTTCCTAGCTCGATGGGCCCATGATGCCTCAGGCCATCAGGGCAGAGATGCCACCTATGAGTGGGCACAAGATCGAGGGGTGGATCTAACCATGGACAGTATCTCCCAGGTGATCCATGATTGTGAGACATGCGCTGCGGTCACGCAGGCCAAGCGGGTGAAGCCTCTGTGGTATGGTGGGTGATGGTCCAAATACAAGTATGGGGAGGCCTGGCAGATTGATTACATCACACTGCCTCAAACCCGCCAAGGCAAGTGCTATGTGCTCACAATGGTAGAAGCCACCACAGGATGGCTGGAGACCTACCCTGTGCCTCATGCTACTGCCCGGAACACCATCCTGGGCCTGGAAAAGCAAGTCCTTTGGAGGCATGGCACCCCTGAGAGAATCGAGTCTGATAATGGGACTCATTTCAAGAACAGCCTTATTAACACCTGGGCTAGGGAACATGGCATTGAGTGGGTGTACCACATCCCTTACCATGCACCAGCAGCTGGGAAGGTTGAGCGAGGTAATGGATTGCTTAAAACCACCTTGAAGGCACTGGGTGGGGGGACTTTCAAAAACTGGGAGGTGCATTTAGCAAGAGCCACCTGGTTAGTTAACGCCCGAGGCTCCACCAGCCGAGCAGGCCCTGCCCAATCCGAACCCCTACAAACAACAGATGGGGATAAGGTTCCAGTGGTGCACATGAGAGGTATGCTTGGAAAAACTGTTTGGGTTAATTCTGCCTTGAGCAAAGACAAACCCATCCGTGGGGTTGTCTTTGCTCAGGGACCAGGTTGCACCTGGTGGGTGATGCAAAAGATGGAGAGACCCGATGCTTACCTCAAGGGGACCTTGTTTTAGGATGAACTACCCATGGCTCTGTACTTGTATCAGTATCTGCATGTATATATGTATATAATTTGGGTGATGCATGGTTAAAAGGGTTCAGTTTCATGTAACATGTTAGTATGGGAAAAATTCGGGTGGATAATGTTGGGGTTTTAGTTCTCCTCCTATTTTCTTTTACTCTTAAAGGAATTTTCCCCATACATGTTGTCACGGGGACAAATTACTGGGTGCTTAAGGAAAACAAAGGACCTGGCCATAGAGGGAGGTGTGGATCTCTTTCACCTAGGTTTGTGGGCAGTCAGTTCCCGGCGTTTGGATGACAGAGAGAGAGGCTGCTTCTTCAGCTGCTTTCCTTCTACCAGAGAGACCCTGGGATTCCCAAGCCCACCTTCCCTGCCCCGCTGAGAGTCAGGCTGCGGCCGCCCCACCCCTGCTGCTGCTTTGAGCCTTCGCTACTCTGTAGCCCCGCATGCCCTGACTGCCGAGACCTCCAGGCGTTCCCACCACAGCTCCGGAGTTTGATACATCTCGTCTGCCACCTGGGATTTGTGTTCGTCCCTGCTGTTCCAGCCTGCTGTTCCCGAGGGTCCAGCCGGACACCGGGATCAGCTGCCCAGTGCTTTTTGAAATCTTTGTTCCATCCCTTCCCGGGATCCCAGGCCACCGGTGCCGCGTGCTCCCCGAGCTCACTCCGGAGCGCCCCCTGCAGCCTCGGGGGAACCATCGCACCGGCCGGCAGCCTCCAGCTGGCTGTGAGCGGAACTTCACCCGAGGGGAAAGGGCCTGACAGCCAAGAAGGCTGGGACTGGGTTTGTGATTGTTTGCTGTTACTGCCATAGTTACTGATGTTTGTTTGACTGGTTATACACATATAGATATATATTAGTAAAGAACTGTTATTCCTGTTCCTCATATCTTTGCCTGAAAGCTCCTTAGTTTCAAAATTATAATAATTCAGAGGGAAGGGGGTTGCAATTTTTTTCCTTCCATTTCAAGGGAGACTCCTGCCTTCCTTGGCAGACACCTGTCTTTCAAACCAAGACACTGGGAGCAACTGGGACCACACTGGGGGCAAACACAATCCTACAGGGAGTGACTGGGTTCATACTGGAAGTGACTGGAGCCACACTGGACTCTTACTGAGAGTGAAATGAACCATACTGGGTGTGACTGGGAGCCACTGGGACCACGCTGCGGACAACGGGGATCTTATTGGGAGTGACTGGGACCATACTGAAAACAGAGTGGGAGTGACTGTAAGTGACCGGCATGATGCTGGGAGTGACCGGGATCATACTGGGGGTGACTGGGAACCACCGCTGAGGCAGCGGCGGAGCTCGGAGGTGGCCCCAGCGCAGGTGGGAGCCGCGCTCGGTTCTGGCGGGGCTCGGGGCTGGCTGCAGGCGGAGGGGGCGGCAGGGGGCTGTGGCGGCTTCGTTGTGCCGTGTGGGCGCCGTGTTGGCCCTGGCGTGAGGGCGCTGCGGGAGCGGCTGCCTGCGGTCTCCTTCCCGCTGCTGCCTCGGCAGGAGCCGGTGCCGGAGCAGCGCTGGCTCGTCCCTGCTGCTGTGGGTAGGACAGAGGTGGCTGCTCTGTCCCCGGGACTGTTCCTTGGAAGGTTCAGACTTCCCGATCCGCCCTCCAATATGGACACACCCGTTTTGTTTGTTTTAGTAAAACAAAGCAATATTAATAACTCCATTGAGTCTTAGTTCTTCTCTACGTTCAGGAATTTAACATGGCCTTGGCTGAGCAGCAGTCCATGGCAATCAGTAACATTTTCTGGAAGTGATAGTTTCTTTCATTCCTTCCTACCTACAGCTCCCTGGCCCTATCTAAAGCAGATTCACGGGCTTTGTTTGTTTAAGTCACATTCACCTTATTCCTTTCCCCTGTCACTGCCGGAGCCCCTCCCCTGCTTGCGCTCGCAGGTGCCACTGAATGCGTGTCCCGGGATCGCATCTCCCCGCCCGCAGCCTCCAGCACCCGCCCTGTCCCGGGCTGGGCCTGGGCTGGCGGCAGCGAGCCCGACAGAAACCAACGCCCGCGGGGCCACCGGCGCCGGGGCTCAGAGCCGTGCAAGGGACGCTTTGGTTTGCAGGGGTAGAAGGGCCTGGGCTCCTCCCCTGCCCCGTTTGACTTGGTTTAGGATTCAATGTTTTGGCTGACGTGGGAGGGGAAAAAGGCGTGGTTTTTCTCAGCACTGGGTGGGTTTTTCCCTCGCATGGAGCACTTGGGCCTTCCCTGGGCCCCCTCTGCCCTCTTGCAGAACCAGTGGCATTTCCCACCCCACGCCGTTTGTAAACAAGAGTCGGCTGCAGTCGAGAAGGCTCCAGGCGCCTCCTTCCAGGCTGACTCTGCTGATGCTGAGGCTGCTCTGGGCTCTGCCGGGGCTCTGCTGGGGCTCAGCTCTGGGCAAGGCTGGGCCTGCTCTCCCCTCGCATTGCTCCGAGCAGCTGAGTCATGGGGGGACAAGGAAGGGACACGTCAAGTGACTTGAGGTTTAACAGAGTTTTATTCAAAAAACTGCCATAACTACCAGGCTCTCCTAACCACCATAACTAACTAGCAGTGCTAACTACCGTAACTAACCACTTGTCCTAACTACTGTAACGAAAAGCTGTCCCCAGGTGCTTCACGTCCTCCGCTGCTCCCTCAATTGCTTTGCTGCAGCGATCAGAGGGCTCAGGCTGGAGAGAGGTTTGGCTGATGATAAAAATGGGTGCTGCCCAAAGGATGAAAAAGAAAGAAATGAACTGTTACTTTCCCAAGTCAAGTTCCTCACAGGCTCTGTTGCACCAGGACAAAGGGGAATGGTTTGAAACTCAAGAGAGGGAAGCAGGCTCAGGTTAGATCTGAGGCAGAATTTTTTTATCAGAAGAGTGGGGAAACACTGGAAGAGGGTGCCCAGAGATGTGGGAGGTGCCTCCTCCCTGGAAACATCCAGGCTCAGGTCAGGCAGGGCTCTGAGCCACCTGATCTGCTTGAAGATGTCCCTGCTCCTTGCGGGGCACCTGGTCCAGATGACCTGCAAAGGACCCTGCCAAGCCAAACCAGGCCAGGATTCTGCTGCCTTTGCATGTGAAAAGCAGCGAGACTGGACACTATTGGAGGGGGCCCCACAAGAAAACCCCTCCCTCACGCTGCTCTTTCCCCTGCAGCCGCTTCGCATCCACCTGCAGCAGCTCCTGGGCAGACCAGCGCCGCTCCTCGTCCGGCTCCAGGCTGCACTCCAGGAAGTCCCGCAGCAGAGCCGACAGGCGCCTGGGCTCCTGCAGCTGCGGGGTCCCGTTCTGCCGGATCAGACAGCGAGCCTGCGCAAAAAGCAAACACTTCTGAAAAAGCTCTGCCAGCTTCCTTCACACCCACGAGTGCTCACAGCAACCCCGGTTTCTCAGCCCCAGTCTCCAGGGGCACTTTCCTCCCTGGCAGAGATGCTGCTCAGAGCTCATTTTTCTATGCCAACCAAAAAAGCCAAACACTGCTGCAGCCACAGCCATTCCAACATCCAGATGATCTTGCCTTGAGAGCCAATGTCATTGGCTGACTTTGTTAGTTGGAACCTCCATCAGAAATAACCCATTTTGCTTCTCCAAATACAGACACCAGCTTTACAGGCCATTTGCAAGAGTCACTGTGGTCTGCCTGTGTTATTTCCAAGGATTCTTACATCAAATGCATCCCTGCAGTGCCACTGACACTCAAGTAAATGCATTCATGATGTTCCATCCCAGAAACTGCCAGGCAAGGAACCCAAGGTTTGGGTTGCTGAAAGCTCAGGCTTGGTGACATGGAGAAAGGGCTTGGGCTAGGAAAGAAATATGTTAGACTATGGGGATGTTAAACAATCATCTTCATGTTTTAGACAAGTTTCCCACTGAGAAGAGTCAGGGGGAGTTCATCTCGCAGAACCTCTTTCAGAAACTCCTTCAGAAAACTTGTTGGGTTTGGGTGTGGGTTTTGGGGTTGGTCTGGGGTTTTCTGCAAGAGAAGATTAGAGCTGATGCTCTGGCTTCATGTTTTCAGGTCATCCTCGCAGACAGAAGAGCTGCAACAACTTAAAACCCAAAGCAAATTCTGGAGACTGCAGAATATTGGTCTGTGCTCAGGCTCAAATCCTCTGGGAATTCCCTTCCTGATCGGATGAGCCCTCTGGCTGCTCCTCCCAGGGCGGGGTCCCTCTGTGCTCACAGGCCTCTGCAAACTCTGGGAAATTTGCCTCTTACCATGGCCCCCGTGTGCTCAAAGCAAGGAGGTTCTCCTTCCACCATCTTGATGGTCACAATGCCCAAGGACCAGATGTCCACCTTGGGGCCATAAGGAGAACTGGTCACAACCTCTGGGGCCATCCAGTGAGCAGTGCCCACCATGGAGCTGCGCTGCTCCTGCTCAGGGCTGAGCTGAGCGCAGAGGCCAAAGTCAGCTGAGGACAGAAACAAACACTGTCAAAGGCAGCTGGAATGAGGAAAGCAAGCACAAAGATTGCCCACTCTCAGTCTGAGAATGCACTGCTGAATCCAGCTGGGAAAGTCCTCAGGGCTGTAGCCAAGGCAAGATGGAAGTGGACCCTTAAAGGAACCCTCAGCTTTCATGCAGTGGCTTTGAGTGATTCCCTTGAAGCTTCAGATTCCAACTGCCGCCCCTCTGCAAGGGCCATACCCAGAGCAAAGCCACTGCTGACACCCTGCTCCTCTCCTGAGCTCTCTGCATGGGGCAGCCGCTCTCAGCTGCCAGCAGGGGCCGGGCACCGCCACCAGCAGCACTTGTGGGGCTCTGGCCGTCACTGGGAAGCAGCCCAACACCCGCAGCCCGGGAGCGCCGTGCCTGACCAGGAACACCCACCCAGCTTGACAGAGCCGTCCGGTGCCAGAAGGATGTTGGAGCTCTTCAGATCTCTGTGGATCACCCCGTTTGAGTGGAGGAAATCCAGGCCCTGCAGACACTGAGAGAGAACAAGAAACACGAGGGTGGAAATCCATGGCCAGAATACACAATCACACAAGAAAGGACAGTTTAGAATTCTGCCAGCAGCAGCTTTGCTGTGACAGGCCAGGAGTGCAGTGCAGACAAGCTCCAGGCAAATGGTTCAAGGCAAAGCTGAGAACAGCAAATCAAATCCAAGAAGACAGAGACTCCCACAACAGCAGGAAAGAGGACAAGAGCAGAGTGGAAGTGCAGTGACACTGGCAGGCCATTCACTTCAGAGGCTCTTTCTTCTCCAGCTCATAAAAACAATAGAGAAACAAAGCTCTGAGCATGGAGCCACTCCTGTTCTCAGGCCCTGCTTGGAAGGAGCATTGTGTCCAAGCCATGGCAAGCACAAGTAGGATCCCTCACCTCCCGACTGACAGCTGCCATCTCTCCTTCAGCCATGCGTGTCTGTCTGACAACGTCCTGCAAAGTTCCTCCATCCATGTATTCCATCACCAGCCAGAGATCTTCATCAACAAGGAAGCTGGAAGAGGCAAACAATGGCATGGAGATGAACGTGCACTGCTCAATTCCCCGATGGAAAAGCCTCGAGTGGAGTTTTGTTTCCAGGTCACTTGTAAATGAGGACAGAATCCAATGCAGAGACATTCCTGCCAGGCTGCACAGTCCTTGGGATCTGCACAGTCTAAAGGAGAAGGAGACACCTGTGGGAAAGGAGAGGCCTTAGATGGCAAGCAAGTGAAAAATGCAGTTTAGCAACAGCCCAGATCAATGTGGAACCACAACACTTGCCCCCAGCTGGTTCAGCATCTGACCTCAGCAGTTCCACCGTTCCCTCCAGAACAAGGCAACACAACTTCCAGAGTTATCCAGGGCAGGAGGCCCTGCAGCACTTAGGACAAAAGTGGTCAAGTGTTTGGAAAACCTTGCAGAAAGTCCCTTCAGAAACAGGCAGGGCCATTGCAAAATGGCCACATGAGGTGTTTCTGGAAACAAGAACCTGGTCTTCCTGGCATCTGCAGCAATGGAAAAGAGTTGGGAAGGAGAAGCCAAGGGAAATAATTCTGACAGGGTTTATCAGCACTTGTCGTAAGACCCAGGAAATGGGGTCAGCTTGAAGGAAAAACCAAACCAAAGCAACAAAAGCACACGGAGGGAGTGAACTGACAGGCTGTTGTTTTGGGAAGCTACGGCCGGGTGAGGCTTTTTCAAAACAGGCTACAGACTGTGGATGCCAGGAGAGATTAACGCAGGGCCCGTGCACAGGATAAGAGCTGAAGCACTCACCTGTCCAAAGAGCTGACAATGTTGGGGTTCTTCTTGTCCTTCAGGACCAGGATCTCATTCACAGCTCGTTCCCCGTTCTGCCCTCTGAGACTCATTTTCTTTATGGCCACCTGAAAGGACATTGCAGCCCTTGAACTGGAGGAGTCTGGGGCAGGAGGCCGCAGCAAACACGGAGCGAGTCTTTGTGGAGCGACAGAGCCGGGCTGGGCCAAACTGCCTTGGGATGGGACACCCGGGCTCAGCAAGTGACATTCCCACAGCCCATTTCTCTGCTCGCTGCGGGGCCGCTTACAGGACACAGGGCCAGAGACATTTGGCCTTGGAAGCTCTGCAGAAATGGTCCCTCAGCTCTCAGCCTCAAAGCTCTCACAACATTCTCTGCACCTGCAGTCTTCTCAAACAGCCTTAGTTTACCACCACTCTCATTATCATTCAAACACATTTTGCAAGCAGCAAGTAATTCTGGTTCTGTGAAAACAGAGCAAAACAGCCGGGAACCCTTTAGCAATCCTGTGAGATTTGGTCATGATTTCAAAGGCAACTGCTCTGTTTGGGATTGCACAACAGAGCAAACACGCACAAACATTGCTCAGATGATCCCTGTCACGGGCTGTCACTGACACCAGACCCAAACACAGCTGCAGGGTTTAGGGGAGAGCTTTGCTCTGCACATCCATCTTCTCATTCCTCTCCCTCTCTCTGGGAACAGCTGCAGTAGGACTAAAACCCCAAACTGATGCCAAGCAGGATCGCTCCTTAATTAGGTCTTGAGGTATCCTTTGAAGATGAAGCACAGGATGGAAAAACTGCTAAATGGTGTTCCTGTCCGAGGCTGGGATGAAGATAAATTAGGCCTCAGCCTCCACCAGCTGATGCACTGATGCTTTCAGATATGAAGACCAAGCCAGCGTGTCCTGCTCTGACAGACACCGCTGCCCTCCTTGCATTCCTTTGGGCACTTCAGAAGGCTCAAGTCTGTCCCAGCCATGCTCTGCAGGCTGACACTGCTGTGCCTTCAGAGGAACAGCCTGTGCAGGAAAGCTCTGCTGGCCCCCCAAAGCTGCAGCCACAGCTCCCAGCAGAGGGGAAAGCCCTCGAGAGCTGCCCAACGCTCTGGGCGTGGTGACACTGACCTCTCCTCCAGTGGCCCTGTCGAGTCCTTTATAAACGGTTCCGAAAGCCCTGGAGACAGAACAGCAGAGAAGAAAGAAGCAGCGCTTTAGGCCCTGGGAGTGAAAGCCAGCCCAGACAGGAGATCTCTGCTGCCTGCAGCCTTTACAAAACACCTGGGTGCATTGACCCTTCAAACAGCAGCGCAGCAGCCACCAGCCCTGTGCCACGCAAGGTGTACGAGAGAAAACTGAGGCCCAACACAAAGGAAAAGGGCTGCAGCAAATCCCAAATGTCCGCGCTGAATTACTTTAGTCCAAAACCTAGGGTGGGAGTGGGTGTCTAATGAACTGGAAAAGAATGTATTTCATCCTTTTCCATTTCCTGCCTACGAGCTGCAGGATCTACAAGGGCCCTGCCATCAGGCAGCTGATGCATTTTCTCCTCGAGTGCAGCAGCTCTGTGTCTGTTACTGAATGTACGGGGCTTACTACCCGTGCTGAAAAGAGCACTTATTAGCTCATCGCTGGTTTCTGTTTCTAAACTGTTATGTTGATAATCCTGACCGGTGGATATTTTTGGAAGCAAAATATTTGAAAGGAATCTTCTGGAGAACTGTTTTCTGACAGTCACCAGATGGTGAGCTGCTCTTTCAGGCAATCAAATTCCAGGGACAGAAGATCTTCCAGGTCCTGCTCCTTGCTGCAGGCAGGACACTGCCAGCCTCAGGGGCTTTTGACGGTGCCTTCTGACCACAGTTACCAATTCTGATCAGGACTGAGAGACAGCAGGATCGTGCCCCAGTGTCTGAAGCTGTTTGCAGCTTGCCTGGCTTCTCACTTGATCCTGCACCAGCAAATACCTGGCCCCTGCTTGTGCAGAAGTAACTGCCGTGCACTTACCCTTGGCCAACCTGCTCCAGTTCCAGGTATTTCTCGGCAGGCTCCCCCACGCTGACGGTGCTCCCTGAAAGAAACCACATGGAAGACGCTCCCTCCCAGATGGGGACCCCGCCTTGCAGCAGGGCCAAAATGCAGCCCCACTCCCTGGGGCCGGGAGCCCCTTGGTCTCAGCTGGGCAAGGACAATAAATGACTCTGTGACATTCAGCTGCAGAGCAAGCCTGGGTGCAGCTGATGCTGAGACACACGCAGCACCCTGCTCTGGCACACAGCAGCAGAGCAGACGTACTCAGCTGCATCAGGCACCACTCCTCTCTGCCCTCTGGCTGCAGGGCTGTGCTGCTGTCAGAATGTTCACCCCAGGATCCCGCAGCAGAGGGAGGTTCAGTGTCCTCTTCCCAAGCAGAGGGAGGTTCCCCATCCTCTTCCCAAAATTCAGCGGGTTCCTGGTCTTCTTTCCTAGCCACAGGATGTTTGCTGTCCTCTTCCCATGCCGGGAGAATTGCAGCCTCCTCTTCCCAAATCACAGGATGTCCTCTGTCCTCGTCCCATGCTGGGAGATGTCCGTAGTCATTGTCCCATGCTGCTGGAGCCTGGCTGTCCTCGTCCCACACCGGGTGATGTCCACCATCCTCGCCCCACACCACAGGAGCTTCACTGTTGTATTCCCAAACCGTGGGATGTTTGCCCTCATCTCCTGGGACAGAGGGAGGTTCACCATCATCCCCCAGAACAGCAGGAAGTTCACTGCTGTCTTCCTCCTCTTTGGCCTCCTCTTTGGAAGCAGAGGGAGCCAGAGGAGGAGCTGATGCTGTTTTGTGCCCTGTGGACAGATGGTAGCGTGAGGGATGGGAAGTTCTCTCTCAGTTATTGCCTTATTTATCCTCAGCTACACATCCAGCTGCACTAAGCAGAAATGGGACTCGGAGCTGTTCAAACTAGGAATGGGCTAAAGTCGACATTGCCACTTATTGCTGGGCATTCCATATTCCACCGTGGCTAAAGCCAGCAAGCAATCTTCTGCCTGCAAAACCAGACCTGCAGCTCTTCAAAAGCTCTTCAGCAGAGAAGGAGAAAAGTGCCAGGGATCCCTTTGCTGCTGCTGCTGCTGCTGCAAAGACACTGGCAGGAACTTTCCTTCAGCCTCCCAGGCTGGTGCTCGACTGCCACACGCCAAGCTCACAGCTCTCTGCACAATTCCGACCACCAAAGGTTCCTTTCCCACTCACCGAAGGAGGAGCTGCTCGGGATCCACGCGTGAGGTGCCCTGCAACAGGACAGGGAACATGAACCAGATGCTGTTAGGAAAAACCTGCCCGTGGTGGGAACTCCCACGGAGCAAGGCAACCCCGAGAGAGCATTTTGCTTCCACAACATCCCTCCAGGAGCCACAGTCCCTTCGCACAGCAAGCAAGAGAACAGCACAGAATCCTGGGCTGTGTCAGCTCTTGGCTGGAGCAGCCACCGGAGGGAGTTGCAGGCTCCGCTGGCACAGACTCTGCGCTTGAGGGAACAGAACCCCCCCCGGCTCCATTGCAAATGCTGTGCACGCCCCGCTGGCTGCAGACACCCCCTTTTTCAGCTGCAGCTGCTGGCAGGAGCTCTCCCAAACCAACGGTGTCATAATGGCAATTTGGTTACAAAGGCAGCTCAGTTCCAGTGGGAGAACAGAAAGCACCCAGCAAGCCCGAAGGCACCGATGCTGCACCCAGGGAAAACCTCGACTTACGTGCCAAGTGGGCTAAAAAATAGCCCGAATAAGCCACAGAGTACAGAGTGCAAACTGCAGCAACCACTTGCTGGATCATTTTGGCCGTGCTGCACACGTCGCAGACTGTACCCCTGCAAGCACAGAAGGACACCCGTCAGGGGCTGGGCTGGCTGCTGAGAATGCCTCGGGCAGGAGGATCCTCCGGCAACCAGCGGGCGCCCAGAGCCGCTCTGGACACTGAGGGCTCCGCGCCCCACAGCAACGGGAACACGGCGAGGACGCGGCAGCGTTCCCGTGACATCACAGCAGCAGCTCACGCAAGGACCGCCTGGAAGGTTCTCCTCTGTCACAAAGGAGCACAAAGGATCCTCCCGGGGCACAGCCTGTTGCTCAAAGGATCCAAGAGGAACCCAGAAAATGCAGCACACAAGGACAGCCCGTAGCCAAGCCTGAACACTGAGGAGGAACGAGGACAGGACCAAACCAAAGGAATCACGACCTTTAGTCACTGATGCTGCCTGCTAAAACCAGCAAGGATTGTTTCGTCTGGGATCTCTGTTCTAGTTCTAAAAACAAGCAAAGTTCTCCACTCTAAATATACAGAAAGCAGGAACTGGGGAGGAGGTGGGATGAGGAAGGAGGAGAACAGCAGAAGGTGGAAGAGAGAGGAAAAGGCGGAGCAGGAGGAGGAGGAGGAGCAGGAACAGGAATAGAAGGAGAAGCAGGAGGTTCCAGTGGCCGCTGTGTCCGCAGCACCCCCGGCCCCGGGAGCGTCCCCCCACGGCATCCTGCAGGTGGCTGGGGAGGGGGAGCTTGTCCCGAATCTATCAGGGGGTCCCTGAGAGGGTTTTTTTATTGGGGAGTGTTTGGAGCTGGCAGATTCCAGAACCGAGCCCCAAATATCTTTTAGTATCCTGGGAGGGTTTTTTGTGTGTGTGTTTGGATCTTTCAGGACCCCAAAGTTGAGCCCCTTGGGGGGATCATGTCCCCTTACATCAGCCAATACACACAGAGGAGAGGCCCTTCCGCTGCCCTGTGTGGGAAGGGTTTCAACCACAGCTCAGCACCAACGGAGGCACCGCTAAGGGAAGCCCTGCGAGTGCCCCGAGTGCAGGAAGAGCTTCGTGTGCTGCTCCAGCTCCATCCCCCGTGGGAGGATCGGTGTTGGATGATCCCCAGTGACCCCCGTTGGGCAGAGCCCTGGTGACCCCCGTTCCGGGTGATCCCCGCTGGGTGGGGGGAAGGTGTTGGAGAGATTTCTTTGCCTTCTCCTTGTGCTGCTGGGATTTGGTTGGTAATAAATTCCCTCCCTGTGCCCAGGCTGGGTCTGTTGTGCCCGTGCCGGTGCTCGGGGCGGGATCTCTCCCGGTCCTTCTCTCACCTCCTGGGCCTTTCCTTGTATTTCCTGTCTCTGTGCAGTAGTAGAGGGCAGGGACAGAGCATTTTTGGTGTCTCCTGGCATCCAGTAAAGGCCAGCTTAGTCCCAGGGGTTGTGAGGGGTTTGTGGGAGTCCCCCGTTTGCATATTTAAACCACACGTAAACGTGGGAATTCCATTCATTCCTGCTCGCCTGCTGGAAGCTGGGGCAGCCTTGGAGCCTCCGGGCCCCGCCAGGCCAGGGCCCCTGCACCCCCTCCTTTCCCAACACCGCGGCACAGAGCCTGTGTCACTGCTGGGGGGGAGCTGTCCCAGAGCCGCAGGCAGCTAAAGCCAGCCATGGACTGCTCACAGCTAAACCCATCCGGCGCGGCTCCCTGGGACCGGCGGGTCCCTCCCCTCTCCACGCGAAGCCGGCGGAGCCAGCGGGAGCTGGCGGAGCCTCCTGTCTGCAGCCAGCACACTCCGCGCTGAACTGAAGAGGACACCACGCAGCCAGCAGCACAAAGGGAGCGAGACTTTCTCCACCGTAAAGCCCGAACAAGAACACTCTTCAACGTGGCGGCTTCTGAGTCAGAGAGAAGAGAAAGGAGTCCTGTGGGACGGAGCTGGAAATGGTGACGGGAGAAAAGAGGGCGGTGCCGCGATTCTCGCGCGTAGCTTAAAAACCTTCCTGCAGGCCGTGGTGAGAAACTGTAATATCACAAACTGTTTGTCTCTTTGATCCATTTGGAATACATGGAGGGATGAAAAGTTCACCCATGGCCCATGAAAATTATGAAAAGTGCCTATGCCAGGCTATATAGAAGTATTCAGAGGCTTTTAGAGACTTCCTGTGACAAAAAAAACACCCCAAACTTTTGTGTTCAGGCCAAAGTAACTCATCCTTAAAAAGATTAATAACCCCATGTGATGGCCCATGTCTGGCAGTGTGAAGGAACTGTGAGATTTTTCAGGGCAGAGATGTTTTACACCACCACAAATTGTTTCTTTCTGGGCGGGTCTGCTGTTGGTGGCACTTTGGGAACCACGTGATGCAGAAGAAAACCCTTTTTTCCTTAAGCATAACAAAGAGACTTTTCAAGAACTGCAACACTGACTAAAATCCCATGTTCTGCTTCCTTTGTGCGAGTTGGGTAAAAGGAGGGAAGTGCTGGAAGAGAGGGGAGGTTTGCTTTAATTTCTTGTTATTTCTTTTTACTTTCAATTCTGTTAGTAATAAACATTTTCTTTGTACAGCAACTGTTTGAACCTGTTTTGCCTCACAGCTCTCTGTTTTCCTCAATATTTTCTCATTTTCCTCTTATGAAAAATAACAGATTTCGTGTGCTTGACGCTCAGCTGCGTCAAACCACGACAGGCAGAGCCCTGGTGCCCCCCGTCTGAGCGATCCATGTTTGGATCCAGTGTCCTGGGTTTGCATGGCCAGGCTTTGGAAATAGGGGGCCTCCAGGGGTGGCTTCCATCAGCAGCTTCCAGAAGCTTCCCCCGTGTCCGGCTCCTGTTCCGCCCTGCCCCTGAAGGCGAGGGTAACCCAGGGTCTGGTTCATGGCTCCCCTGGGGCAGATTAGAGTGAAACAACAGTGAAAGATCTGTGTTTATAAATATATCTCTGTAGGGTTTATTTCAGAACAGTTTGGTTGCTGTATGAAGGGGGTTTGGAGCCCTTTTGGTTACCATCTCCAGTAATATTAAAAGCATAAAAGTAACACTTAGGAAATGTATAAGGGCAAAGAAAGTATGAGAGCAGAAGGATACAGAGTCAGCAGCCCTGGATCAGCAACAAAACTTTTGGTTTTGGTTGTTCCAATGTCCCTGTCCTTGGTGTAAGTGATGGTCCCAGGCTGGATCCCGTGGGGGCTGGGGAAGCCCCGGAAACTCCAAGTTCCGTGGGTTAATACAGGTTCAGGTTTGGGTGAACACCCAGGTGCCTCCCCCGGGGGAGTTTTGCAGTGTCCGATGTCACACTGTGGATCCCGGGGCACTTTGGGGGCTCTGATGGTTTATGGCCCCTTCTAAGACATGGCCCTGCCCCTCCCGGCAGCGCAGCTGAGCCAGGCATGGCCCATGCGAAGGGATGGAAACCTCCAGCCCTCTGTGTGCATGTCCCGGGCATGCCCCGGGCGGGTTCCCAGAGCTGGGCCAGCTGTGTAAGGGAGGGCGCTGCCCTGCTCCAAAGCCCTGTCCCACCTGGCCGGATCTGCTTCCGATCGGCCTCTGCCCTTCCCGGGCTCCAGGCCCGGCTCGTCCCCTCCGGGCTGGGTGTTCCCCCCCTGTGCCCCCGGGCGCTCCCTGTGCCCACGGCCAGCAAAGGCCCCGCTGCTGTTGCCGGTGGCCAATGGTTTGAGCCACTAACCCGGAACATTTCAGTCCCTCACAGCTCTGCACCCCAAAAGCCGAGAGGGATCAAAGGTGCCTCAAAGCGACTCCATCCCACTGCAAACGGCTCAATTCCACCTCAAAACAACTCCATCCCACCTCCAAATTTTGGGGTATCCCCTGTACCCAAATTGCTCCCAGTTGTAGATGTTCCTGTCCATGAACTTCACCCAGTTGCTGTCATCAAGGAAGTGCCAGTGGGCTTTTCCCCAGGAATGGAACACACCTGTGTGGGAGACAGCTCAGCAGGTGCCCCCCTCCAGCAGCCCCCAGCACCCCACAGCAGGTTGGGAGCTCAAAGGACCCCCCTGGACACCCTGTTCCCACCCCTCTCTGCCCCACGGCCACCTCAGCACCAGCTGCTGGGTGGGGAGGAACCCCCCATGAGACCCCCAGGGAGGGACAGGGGTTTGGGGACTCCCCGCGAGGTTCTGCCCCCCCGAGAGCCCCAGGGAAATGCTCAAGGGATCAAGTGATGGGGAAACGAAGGGACTCTCATGGGAAGTCCTTTCCCACTGTCGCCCCGGCCCTTATCCCCCTCTCAGACACCTTTCCCATCGTCCCCGTGCCCCTCCCCACTCACCCAAGAGCTCCTCACCCTCAGCCGGGGGCTCCCAGAACCCAGAGTGGGGTGACACGGGGGGGACACACGGGGGTCCCCATTCCCAATCCATCCTGGGGCCGGTTTTGCTCCCCCGATCTTGGCTCCCCCACGGGGTTCCCTGTCGCAATGACCGCCACTGACCCCTGCCCAGGCCAGCTCCTGCGGTGTGCAACAGGAGCGGGGAGCAGCTGGAGGCTCTCTGCTTTAAAGCTGCTCCTCAGGAGTTCAGCTCTGCCCAGGGGAGCTGAAGCTCCAGGCACGGTGGCTGTCAGCAGTCCGGACGAGGGAGAGGATAACAAGTAGCAAGGAGGCTTGCCACACGGGAAAATCCAAATTTATTGGAGGCAACCCCCAGGAGACAAGCCTCGAGCAGCTCCAGGGAACCACTTACAAAGGGAGGTGGTACAATGGGGATGGCTTAACTGGGGACCAATAGAAATCTCTAAGGGAGGGATATGGACAAGGATAGACATTTCCTTGGGCCAATAGCCTCAAGGGGAGGAGGGAAAGGGATCACATGCCCCAATGGGGCATCGAGGTTTAGGGGATTTCCAAAGGGGGAGGCATCTAGAGGGGTAGGGTCTCGGGGGATTGATGGGGACCATATAAGGGTAAATTCGGAGGTTTCAGATGATGGAC
>NW_028120451.1:0-71677 GCF_965178545.1 Coloeus monedula
CACCGGGAGAAAGAGGAAGCAGAACTTCTGCACTCGCTTCATTGCTTCTTCCCAGCAGCAGGAGACGTGGCTGTCCAGAGGTACGTCCCGCTGCTGCTGACCACAGTCAGAGCACAGCCTGCTGCCCAGTCCCAGCGGGAAGGCCAGCCCAGCCCGGGGAGCTCCCGCAGCGTGGGCAGCTCAGCGGACGCGCTGCCAGGGCCGCAGCCCCGGGGACACGCCCGCCCATTGGGGGGCAGCGGCGCAGGCGCAATGTCCTGCGGCCCAAACTTGCTGCTGCTGCCACGCAGGGCCCATCCTCCTCCCCCTCCTCCTCTCCCAGCACGGCGCAAATCGCACCTCGCGGGATGCTTCTCCGGAGGCTGCTCAGGCGCCCCGCTCCTCTTTCCACCTGAGCGGCACTGCGGAGGAATCTTTGGCGCACTTCCGCGAGCCCGGGCCTCTCGCTTCGTGCTGAATCGGGGATGCAAACGGCCTTGTTAAGAAAGTCAGAAGCCAAGGGAACGGATTAGGAATTATTAGAAAAAAACTACCCTTCTTCCAGGCAAGGTACACCAAGTCATTTCCCACATTTCTCCTTTGCAGATTCTTCCAGTCGTCTGCTCGGAGAGCTCCAGCTTCTTCTGGTGCTTCCCATGAACCGATTGTACTCTTGATTTGCGCACCAACGCACCAGATGTGCAAGCATCTACGCTGAACTCAGAAACCAACTGCCTCTGTCAGACCATTCTCCCATTCCAGGTCACTTGCAAGATGTCCACTGAGAGCTTGGAAGGATTAGCCCACAGCTCTCCACTTCTGGCTGCAGGCTCCGGAGATTCTTTCTCTCCATTCAGCCAGCCTAACAATTGCTGCTACCCCCTCCTCCTGTTTCCTTAGCCTAGAACAGGAAGGACGGAAACCTTACCCACCGCACAACTCGCTAGTCCACCAGGAGGAGAAAGGACAAGTTGTCAAGCTCTCAAAACCTTGGTCCTGCTTTGCTGCAGACCAGAGTCGTGCTGCACACACAGTGTGGCAAGCCAAGAGAAGCTGCACGTGATGGCACATCTTGTGACAGGAGCTCGAGCAAGGTCTCCAGGAAAGGGTCTTGGAAAGAGCAGACATCACTGTGGGCAAGATTCTTGCAAAAGCAAAACAGCTTCCCAGAAGTGACATGGCAACGGAAAGAAACAGCCCAAGATGTTCCCGTATACTATTAATTGCTTCCCTTCTAGGCTCCCCTTTTCTGTCTTGCACTAGTTCTACCCCACAGTCATTCCAAACTGATCTTACCTAGAAGACCTAGGACTTAGCAAGTTTGAGACACTCTACAGTATCATTAGCTACACACAGTTTGCCTTCTCCCTGTTTGGCTTTGAAAGCAATGCTGGAGACGCCAGAAGCCTGCCAATGGAAGATTTTAGAGCCCAGTGCATTGCTCGGCTCTGGCTTCTAGAGACAGGGCATGTGCTCCCATGGGACTGCACCCTCAGCAGTGACAGTAGACAGCAGAAGCAACAAAGGTGATTCCCATGACACTGTCGCAGGGCTCAGGACTCCGTGTCTTGGCTTCACATGGCAAAGTTCACTGTCTGTTTGGACAGACTCAGCATCCAAACTAGTCTGCTTTTCTACCTGTGTCAATGAACAGCAGGAGAAGGAAACCAGCCTGCAGTTTCTTTGCAGAGAGGGCCTTTGCTCCCGGCTGAAAGTGCTGGATTGGCAGGGAGGAGGCAGACAGCTGAGAGCTGAGCTGCTCTATTGGACTGGCATCAGAACTCGGCAAAAAGAGTGTTTCCATTCTTTTATTTGAATCCTCCTATCGGCAGCCTCCGATTTTCACCTGGAACCGGACAAGAAAATGGCAACAGCCCTGGCGACGAGGGCACCGCGCCGGGCACGGCCCCGCCGCTCCCACTGCCCACGCCGAGCGGCCGGGGAGCAGCGCTGCGCCCCGCAGGGGCTGCACGTCTCCCTCCTCACGTCCTGCTCTGCCCTCCCACGGGGCTGCCTCTGCCTGGCGCTGGCAGGCGCCTCATTCAGCACTTTGCTCTGCTCCAGGCAAAAGGTGCGGACAGCGCTTTGCTTGCTCGTAAGCAAGAGACCGCGGCGCGGGGCGAGCGAGCAGCAGGGGCAAGTTGCAAGACTGCCGCAAGGAAGAGTTACAATCTGGTGAAGAAGCAGCTAAACAAGACGGTGCGTTTGGCGCGGCTGCGGGAGGAAGAGATGCTCCGTGACTCCGCTTCGGCCCCGGAGCGGAGCGGCCCGTGCTGGCCCGGGGCGCGCGGGGCTCGGCCGCGGGGCGCGCGGGGGAAAAACGGACACCCGGGCAACAGACACACGGACACGCGGACAAACGCTCCCAGCGCTTCAGCGGCAGCGGCGGCAGCAGCAGCAGCGGCAGCAGCGGCAGCAGCAGAAGAGCAACACAAAAGCAGCGGTTCTCCAGACCCTCCGCGTTCCTTCTCCTGCTCCTCCTCTCCTTCTCCCAGTGTCCCGCATCCCCTGTCCCGCTCTCCCTTCAGTGCTCCACCCCGTCCGCCCCTTCCGCGGCCTCCCCTCTCCCCATGCCAGGCCGGGCCATGCGCCCGGCCCGCCCGCGGCCCCGGGCGGGGCTTCGCCCTCCCCGCCCCCGGGCGTCCCGCCGCGGTCTCGCCTCCGCCCGGCTCTTGCCGTACTGGCGGTGGCGCTGCTGGGCGGGCATCAGTGCCTGCCTCTTGGGCAGCATTGCCAGCCTCTGGCTCCGGCTGGCCCGACTCCGGCCCCGGCCCCAGGCCCGGCTTCGACTCCGGCCCCGGCCCCGGGCCCGGGCCCGGCCCCGCCTCCGACTCCGGCCCCGGGCCCGGCTCCTCCCGGGACCCGCCGAGGACACAGACGGCGCGGCCGCTCCCGCCGCGTCCGCGGCGTCTTCCCCGGTCCGAGCTCTTCCGCTCGGCAGCGCGGCCCCCGCCCCCGAGCCGCCGGTGTCCCCTTCGAAAGAGGCAACATCTGGGGATACCCGGCCCGGGGCGGTTGAGGAGCGGCCGCGGGCCGTTTCTGGAGCCGGGCCGAGCGCTGACGGCCGCGTCTCGCCGGCAGGGAAGGCGCAGCAGGGCCTGACGGAGCGCTACCGGGTGGGTTCGCTGCTGGGGCGCGGCGGCTTCGGCAGCGTCTTCGCGGCGACGCGGCTCTCGGACGGCGCCCCGGTGAGTGGCGGGGCCGGCGGCGGGCGCAGGAGGAGGGGGGCGGAGGAGGAGGAGGGCGCAGGAGAAGGAGGATGGGGCTCGGCAGGGCGGGCGGCGAGCTCAACCCGCTGCTCCCCTTGGCTTGCAGGTGGCCATCAAACGGGTGCCACGGAACCGCATCCGTCATTGGGGCGAGCTGGTGAGTGAGCGGGGGCAGGAGGGGGGTGGTGGGCAGCGGGAGAAGCCGGGGCGTGACGGGCGGGGATAAGCCGAGGCCCGGGAGGGTGGAAGGCGGCAGGACGCCTCGGGGGAGAGCGGGCGTGGGGGCAGCGGAGGGCGCAGAGCATCCCGGGCTGGGCGAGGGCCTTCGCGAGCCCTGGCACGGCACCAGCCCCACTGACGGCATCGTGCTCCTCCCGCAGCCCAACGGCACCAGCGCACCACTCGAGATCGTGCTGCTGGACAAGGTGTCCACCGGCTTCCCTGGTGTGGTGCAGCTCCTCGAGTGGCTCGTGCTCCCCAACAACGTGGTGCTGGTGATGGAGCGGCCGGAGCACTCTCAGGACCTGCTTCATTTTATTCGAGAGCGGGGCTTCCTGTCAGAGGAGGTGGCACGGGAGCTGTTCCGCCAGGTCCTGGAGGCCGTGCGGCACTGCACCAGCTGCGGGGTCCTTCACAGGGACCTGAAACCAGAGAACATCCTGGTTGACCTGGCCACCGGCCAGGCGAAATTGATCGACTTTGGCTGCGGCACCCACCTGCAAGACACAGCCTACACCCGCTTTGCAGGTGAGTCCCCGCCGGGGTAGGCTCCCGGTGCCGGCATCTCGCGGCCCAACCTGGCTGTGGCAGCGGGGATTCTCCCTTTTGATGCCACGACCGAGTGTTCAGCCCAGTTGCTTTTGAGTGTGGGTGGCCGGGGGGCCATCTTCCAGCGCTGCTGGCAGCCTTCGCCAGCCACTCTGCCCAGGACTGGCGCTGGGGCTGGGGCAGCCAGCGTGACAAAAACACACCCGTGGGTGGGGATAGCAGAGACGGGGGGCCCAGAAGCTGTGCACCCGCCGGTTTGGTGTGCAGGCGAGAAAGGGCTTGGACTGCTCAGCTCGCCTTGCTTGCCTTGGCTTCAGAATGTTTTGGGGGGCAATGCAGGCAGGCAGGGTGAAGGCATAGTTTCCCCCCGCCCCCCCCCCCCCCGGCACTGAGCAGGTTTTCCCTTTGCCTGGAATGCTCGGGCCTTGCCAGGGCTTCCGCTGCCCTCTTGCGACACCGGTGGCTTCTTTTACAACCCCCAGTTTGTCCACAAGTCACAGGCGCTGGCGAGAGGGCAGCGGGTCACGCCGCGTGCCACTGGTGCGGCCCCCGCGTGCCCAGGGATGCTGGGGCGAGGCTCCGGGAGCAGGCAGCATCCCCCTAATGAACTGCCTCTCTGTTCCGTAGGAACACCATCGTACAGCCCCCCGGAATGGAACCACTTTGGCTGGTACTACGGCGAGGCAGCTACCGTCTGGTCCCTGGGCATCGTGCTGCACCAGATGGTCTGCGGGCAGCACCCGTTCCCGAAGGGCCGGAACATCAGCTGGGGCCAGCTGTCGCTCCCACAACGGCTCTCTCAAGGTACGGGGGGAATAGCAGTGCTGGGAGACAGCAGCGGGCTCATGAGCATCCCGCTCTGGCAGCTGCCGAGGAGGTGGCACATGCCCCGCTCTCCTGCTCTCCTCCAAAACAAAGGATGGACGGGAAAGTTCAGGCACAGCTCGGAGCCCCCATGGCATGGCCTGGGCATGGCAATAGTGGGGCAAAGCGGACAGGAGCCTTCTGCAACTGACCGGCGCTTTCTGGTTTCTCCCCACAGACTGCAAGGAACTCATCAGATGGTGTCTGTCCCTGCACTCCTTGGACAGGCCCTCATTAGAAGACCTGTCGTGTGATCCTTGGCTGCAGGATATTCACCATCCATAGAAGAAGGGAGAGAGCCACAGGCACACTTTGATCCAGGGAGCCGGTAAGTTACAGCTCCACACGTGCCTTGGCAAGAAGAAGCCAAGAAGCGCAGGCTTTTTTGCCCTGCCTGTATCGCTGCGCAGGGGTCGTCAGATGGGAACACGCAGCCCTTGTGCTGGAGCTGAGCTGCTCTTCCCAGCACTGGTGGCCGCCGTGCAAGCTGCTTTTGCTTGTCCTGCTTCACTGACAGCCGGGGCCCTGGGCGGGGCACTGACAGCCTGCTCTCAGCCGCAGGGAAGAAGGAGCCCCTGGAGAAGCTGTACCAGGTGGGGCTGCTGCGTCTGGAGACGTGGAGGACGACGTCAGGGATGACAAGCTCTTCCTCGACCTGGCCACCGGCAAGCTGAAGATGATGGGCTTCGATTCTGGCACCTTCTTCAAAGCCAGGCTCCACAGCGAATTTACAGATGAGTCCACACCCAGGGGGATGCTCCCAGATTTGGGCATTGCACGGCCTGGCCGGGAAGCAAAGGCTCCCCCCTTTGCTGGGGTGGATGCAACTAATTCTTCAGCCGGCTGCCAAGCTGCTTTTCGGCGGGGCGGGCGGGATGGGCTGGGGTGCTTACGAAATGGGAGTCGGCCCCTGGCCCTGCCAACAGCCCCCACCACCCACTGTTCCCCGGGCTGGGGCTGGGGCTGGGGCAGCCAGCCCGACACAAACAAGCCCCCATGGCAGGAGCAGAGGTGGCACTCCAGGAGCTGTGCACGGGCTGCTTTGTTTTGCGGGAAAGGAAGGGCTCGGGCTGCTCCACTCCCCTTGTTTGCTTTGGGCTCGCCGTGCCTGTTGGGGGGCAGTGCAGGGGGGAAGGGAGAAAGCGTGGGCTTCCCTCGCCCGTGGGTGGGTTTTTCCCCAGCACGTAGGGAAGGTTGGGCCTTCCTCAGGCCCCCGACAGAGAGAAGATTTTTGACCTTTTTTCTTGTTTCTCCTTTTTGTCTGTAATCCCTTTTCATTAATTTGTTGTTTGTTTTTCTTCAAGGAAGCGTTGTAGGTGGTGTCCAGTCTGGATCGGGAAGCGCTTGGGACCAGCTGCGGCGTGGATGGCACGTGGCCTTGGAGAAGGCTGAGGACACAGCTTGGGAGCAGCTTTTCTTCCGGCGGCGGGTGGCGTGCGGTGGGTCCCCGTCTTCTTGGCACGGCTGGGATAAGGGCTTTTGGGAGATGGCAGCGAGCACAGGAGCATCCCGCTCTGGGCAGCTGCTGAGGAGGTGGATCTGCCACGGCTGGCTGCGGGCGGTGGCACGTGTCCTGCCATCCTGCTCTCCTGCCAGAGGCAGCAGGGACGGGCGGCTTCGGGCACCGCTCTGAGCACGGCCAGCGCGGCCTGGGCACCGCGGGCGGCTGGGACAAGGGGGACAGCAGCCTTCAAGTGACGGGCGGTTTCTGCTTTCTCTCCTTGCAGCCGGGCTCTGTGGATGCTGAGGCTGCTCTGGGCTCCGCCAGGGCTCTGCTGCGGCTCAGCACCGGGCCGGAAGAAGCCAAAGAAGAACCGGTGTGAGCTGCAGCAGAGACGTGCCCGAGCATTTTGGCAACGCAGCTCAAGCCTGCAGAGTGCACGCCTCCAGGGGAAAACATGACACCACCCCCCCGCCCCAAATAAACTTGTTCAATAACTTGTGAAATGAAATCAATGTGGGATGACCCCAAATGACATTTCTCAGCTTGCTCAAGCTTTAGCTCAGCCCTTCTCTGAACAGTTCTCTGCCCCACCTGCCTTTTACTTCACAAGTGCTCCCACCCTCTTTTCCCCCAGTGAGTTGCCAGCTCAGGGCAGTCTCTGTCGCACTGTAGCCTTCCTTGATGCCCCTGACCACGACGAGGAGGAGCGAGCCCCAGGTTTAGGGACTCATCCTGTCACTGGCAGAAGAGCAGCAATGTCTCAGAGGTCCGGTGAGACCTGAGTGTCATTCAAGAGCTGCCCTCCAGGCCTCAGCTCTCCTCACTGTTAGCTTCCCACGGCCACTTTTCCTCGTCCTTGCAGCAGGATGAGCTCTGTGAATGCCCTTGACCCTCCCCACTCCTGCCAGCCCAGCCACCCAGCTCAGTTCGGCTTAAGCTGAAGCTTCTTTGTCTCCTCTGGCACGCCAGTGCAGTTCCCTCTGCGGGGAGCAGCAGCCCCAGAGCACAGCAGGCAGCAGCGCAGGCCGCACCTGCACCAGCTCCCCTCCACGCGTGGCTGGGCTCTTGGTGGCAACTAAATGCTCCCTGTTTGCAGCTGGCACTGGAGGATGGCCCCAGGGCGGAGCCCAGCAGGGCTCCCACCGCATCCCCCGGAGCTTGGGGCAGACAGTGGTCCCAGAGCTGAGGTTAATGGTGCGCAGCCGGCGCTGCGGCTCGCAGTCAGTGTTTGCAAGTGTTGCCTTCTCACCTCCTGCAACTTGTGGGGAAAACGAGCTGTGCGGCCGGGCCGGCACTGCCCCTCTGGGCAGTGACAAGGCTGAAGGCCTTTGCTGTTGCAGAGGAGCCGGCATTGAGCCTTAGCAGGGCCCGGCAGGTGCGGAGCCGGATCTCGCCTGCTGCCCGGGGCTCGCTGCCCGCCAACGGCCCCCACCCGCCGCGCTCCCTTCTACAGGGATAGAAGGCTCTGTCTGCACAAGGGTTCCCATAATGTCTTTGTACCCGTGGCTGCGGAACGAGCGCGGAGAGTGAAAGTGTCGGTCACGTTGCTTGTGCAACGCATCAAAGAAATGCGGTCGCCAGTCGGGCTATAACCAGAGGCGTTTATTAAAAGTGTCGATAGCTTTTATAATCTTTTCACCATCGGGTTAGAATAGTGTGAGCCTGGATAGCCAATAGTAAAATTGTTCATAAGCTTGCTAACCAATAATAGTCGTGATCAATTCCCTAACAGCAACACCAGACTTTTCTCCCAAAGATAAATGCTTGTGTAATACTTCTTTCTGCAAACTATTGTGCACCTGCTACTTGTTACATTTTTAAAAACTTTGTTCCATCTCTCCTGCCTTGACTGAATAGTCCTTGCTTTCTAACTAAACGCTCTGTGTTCTCCCAGTTGCAAGTTCCCGGTGTTTTCTTACTCTACTGGGTCTTTCTGACTAAGCCCTGAAGTCAAGACTCAAAATGCATAACACCTTCTTTTTCCAATTGAATCTCTTGATCACAACAACAGTCCCCCACAAACACCCCTGGTTCCTCAGAGCCTGCCTGTACATTCCTGAAGCAAAGTTCAGAGAAAGAAATGATCGGGTTTCTGCACCCTTTCATTCACCGTGATGCGCCGTCAGGAGGCTGCTGTTGCCTCTGCCTTGTGAATTGGGACCCCACGGCTGCTGTGGCACCCCTTCCGGCTGCCACCTGCATTTTTCAGCCAAACTGCAACTGCCGCTTTCAAGCAGGGCTGTCCACGGTGCTTTCACGACAGCGAAGTCAGTCTTTTTGTCGCAGGCATAAGGATCAGCAGATACTGCAATGCCCACCACCCCTGAGCACTAAGGCGAGGAGAATGAAAGCCATACAGGCCACATTCACAGCGCTCAAACACAGCCCTGTTGCTGGTGCTCTTGAAATACAATCAGCTGACAGAGGCCAGCACTGAAATTGCCTCTGGAGTGTGGAATGAAACGAAAAACTCCACCGGGAGAAAGAGGAAGCAGAACTTCTGCACTCGCTTCATTGCTTCTTCCCAGCAGCAGGAGACGTGGCTGTCCAGAGGTACGTCCCGCTGCTGCTGACCACAGTCAGAGCACAGCCTGCTGCCCAGTCCCAGCGGGAAGGCCAGCCCAGCCCGGGGAGCTCCCGCAGCGTGGGCAGCTCAGCGGACGCGCTGCCAGGGCCGCAGCCCCGGGGACACGCCCGCCCATTGGGGGGCAGCGGCGCAGGCGCAATGTCCTGCGGCCCAAACTTGCTGCTGCTGCCACGCAGGGCCCATCCTCCTCCCCCTCCTCCTCTCCCAGCACGGCGCAAATCGCACCTCGCGGGATGCTTCTCCGGAGGCTGCTCAGGCGCCCCGCTCCTCTTTCCACCTGAGCGGCACTGCGGAGGAATCTTTGGCGCACTTCCGCGAGCCCGGGCCTCTCGCTTCGTGCTGAATCGGGGATGCAAACGGCCTTGTTAAGAAAGTCAGAAGCCAAGGGAACGGATTAGGAATTATTAGAAAAAAACTACCCTTCTTCCAGGCAAGGTACACCAAGTCATTTCCCACATTTCTCCTTTGCAGATTCTTCCAGTCGTCTGCTCGGAGAGCTCCAGCTTCTTCTGGTGCTTCCCATGAACCGATTGTACTCTTGATTTGCGCACCAACGCACCAGATGTGCAAGCATCTACGCTGAACTCAGAAACCAACTGCCTCTGTCAGACCATTCTCCCATTCCAGGTCACTTGCAAGATGTCCACTGAGAGCTTGGAAGGATTAGCCCACAGCTCTCCACTTCTGGCTGCAGGCTCCGGAGATTCTTTCTCTCCATTCAGCCAGCCTAACAATTGCTGCTACCCCCTCCTCCTGTTTCCTTAGCCTAGAACAGGAAGGACGGAAACCTTACCCACCGCACAACTCGCTAGTCCACCAGGAGGAGAAAGGACAAGTTGTCAAGCTCTCAAAACCTTGGTCCTGCTTTGCTGCAGACCAGAGTCGTGCTGCACACACAGTGTGGCAAGCCAAGAGAAGCTGCACGTGATGGCACATCTTGTGACAGGAGCTCGAGCAAGGTCTCCAGGAAAGGGTCTTGGAAAGAGCAGACATCACTGTGGGCAAGATTCTTGCAAAAGCAAAACAGCTTCCCAGAAGTGACATGGCAACGGAAAGAAACAGCCCAAGATGTTCCCGTATACTATTAATTGCTTCCCTTCTAGGCTCCCCTTTTCTGTCTTGCACTAGTTCTACCCCACAGTCATTCCAAACTGATCTTACCTAGAAGACCTAGGACTTAGCAAGTTTGAGACACTCTACAGTATCATTAGCTACACACAGTTTGCCTTCTCCCTGTTTGGCTTTGAAAGCAATGCTGGAGACGCCAGAAGCCTGCCAATGGAAGATTTTAGAGCCCAGTGCATTGCTCGGCTCTGGCTTCTAGAGACAGGGCATGTGCTCCCATGGGACTGCACCCTCAGCAGTGACAGTAGACAGCAGAAGCAACAAAGGTGATTCCCATGACACTGTCGCAGGGCTCAGGACTCCGTGTCTTGGCTTCACATGGCAAAGTTCACTGTCTGTTTGGACAGACTCAGCATCCAAACTAGTCTGCTTTTCTACCTGTGTCAATGAACAGCAGGAGAAGGAAACCAGCCTGCAGTTTCTTTGCAGAGAGGGCCTTTGCTCCCGGCTGAAAGTGCTGGATTGGCAGGGAGGAGGCAGACAGCTGAGAGCTGAGCTGCTCTATTGGACTGGCATCAGAACTCGGCAAAAAGAGTGTTTCCATTCTTTTATTTGAATCCTCCTATCGGCAGCCTCCGATTTTCACCTGGAACCGGACAAGAAAATAGCAACAGCCCTGGCGACGAGGGCACCGCGCCGGGCACGGCCCCGCCGCTCCCACTGCCCACGCCGAGCGGCCGGGGAGCAGCGCTGCGCCCCGCAGGGGCTGCACGTCTCCCTCCTCACGTCCTGCTCTGCCCTCCCACGGGGCTGCCTCTGCCTGGCGCTGGCAGGCGCCTCATTCAGCACTTTGCTCTGCTCCAGGCAAAAGGTGCGGACAGCGCTTTGCTTGCTCGTAAGCAAGAGACCGCGGCGCGGGGCGAGCGAGCAGCAGGGGCAAGTTGCAAGACTGCCGCAAGGAAGAGTTACAATCTGGTGAAGAAGAAGCTAAACAAGACGGTGCGTTTGGCGCGGCTGCGGGAGGAAGAGATGCTCCGTGACTCCGCTTCGGCCCCGGAGCGGAGCGGCCCGTGCTGGCCCGGGGCGCGCGGGGCTCGGCCGCGGGGCGCGCGGGGGAAAAACGGACACCCGGGCAACAGACACACGGACACGCGGACAAACGCTCCCAGCGCTTCAGCGGCAGCGGCGGCAGCAGCAGCAGCGGCAGCAGCGGCAGCAGCAGAAGAGCAACACAAAAGCAGCGGTTCTCCAGACCCTCCGCGTTCCTTCTCCTGCTCCTCCTCTCCTTCTCCCAGTGTCCCGCATCCCCTGTCCCGCTCTCCCTTCAGTGCTCCACCCCGTCCGCCCCTTCCGCGGCCTCCCCTCTCCCCATGCCAGGCCGGGCCATGCGCCCGGCCCGCCCGCGGCCCCGGGCGGGGCTTCGCCCTCCCCGCCCCCGGGCGTCCCGCCGCGGTCTCGCCTCCGCCCGGCTCTTGCCGTACTGGCGGTGGCGCTGCTGGGCGGGCATCAGTGCCTGCCTCTTGGGCAGCATTGCCAGCCTCTGGCTCCGGCTGGCCCGACTCCGGCCCCGGCCCCAGGCCCGGCTTCGACTCCGGCCCCGGCCCCGGGCCCGGGCCCGGCCCCGCCTCCGACTCCGGCCCCGGGCCCGGCTCCTCCCGGGACCCGCCGAGGACACAGACGGCGCGGCCGCTCCCGCCGCGTCCGCGGCGTCTTCCCCGGTCCGAGCTCTTCCGCTCGGCAGCGCGGCCCCCGCCCCCGAGCCGCCGGTGTCCCCTTCGAAAGAGGCAACATCTGGGGATACCCGGCCCGGGGCGGTTGAGGAGCGGCCGCGGGCCGTTTCTGGAGCCGGGCCGAGCGCTGACGGCCGCGTCTCGCCGGCAGGGAAGGCGCAGCAGGGCCTGACGGAGCGCTACCGGGTGGGTTCGCTGCTGGGGCGCGGCGGCTTCGGCAGCGTCTTCGCGGCGACGCGGCTCTCGGACGGCGCCCCGGTGAGTGGCGGGGCCGGCGGCGGGCGCAGGAGGAGGGGGGCGGAGGAGGAGGAGGGCGCAGGAGAAGGAGGATGGGGCTCGGCAGGGCGGGCGGCGAGCTCAACCCGCTGCTCCCCTTGGCTTGCAGGTGGCCATCAAACGGGTGCCACGGAACCGCATCCGTCATTGGGGCGAGCTGGTGAGTGAGCGGGGGCAGGAGGGGGGTGGTGGGCAGCGGGAGAAGCCGGGGCGTGACGGGCGGGGATAAGCCGAGGCCCGGGAGGGTGGAAGGCGGCAGGACGCCTCGGGGGAGAGCGGGCGTGGGGGCAGCGGAGGGCGCAGAGCATCCCGGGCTGGGCGAGGGCCTTCGCGAGCCCTGGCACGGCACCAGCCCCACTGACGGCATCGTGCTCCTCCCGCAGCCCAACGGCACCAGCGCACCACTCGAGATCGTGCTGCTGGACAAGGTGTCCACCGGCTTCCCTGGTGTGGTGCAGCTCCTCGAGTGGCTCGTGCTCCCCAACAACGTGGTGCTGGTGATGGAGCGGCCGGAGCACTCTCAGGACCTGCTTCATTTTATTCGAGAGCGGGGCTTCCTGTCAGAGGAGGTGGCACGGGAGCTGTTCCGCCAGGTCCTGGAGGCCGTGCGGCACTGCACCAGCTGCGGGGTCCTTCACAGGGACCTGAAACCAGAGAACATCCTGGTTGACCTGGCCACCGGCCAGGCGAAATTGATCGACTTTGGCTGCGGCACCCACCTGCAAGACACAGCCTACACCCGCTTTGCAGGTGAGTCCCCGCCGGGGTAGGCTCCCGGTGCCGGCATCTCGCGGCCCAACCTGGCTGTGGCAGCGGGGATTCTCCCTTTTGATGCCACGACCGAGTGTTCAGCCCAGTTGCTTTTGAGTGTGGGTGGCCGGGGGGCCATCTTCCAGCGCTGCTGGCAGCCTTCGCCAGCCACTCTGCCCAGGACTGGCGCTGGGGCTGGGGCAGCCAGCGTGACAAAAACACACCCGTGGGTGGGGATAGCAGAGACGGGGGGCCCAGAAGCTGTGCACCCGCCGGTTTGGTGTGCAGGCGAGAAAGGGCTTGGACTGCTCAGCTCGCCTTGCTTGCCTTGGCTTCAGAATGTTTTGGGGGGCAATGCAGGCAGGCAGGGTGAAGGCATAGTTTCCCCCCCCCCCCCCCCCCCCGGCACTGAGCAGGTTTTCCCTTTGCCTGGAATGCTCGGGCCTTGCCAGGGCTTCCGCTGCCCTCTTGCGACACCGGTGGCTTCTTTTACAACCCCCAGTTTGTCCACAAGTCACAGGCGCTGGCGAGAGGGCAGCGGGTCACGCCGCGTGCCACTGGTGCGGCCCCCGCGTGCCCAGGGATGCTGGGCCGAGGCTCCGGGAGCAGGCAGCATCCCCCTAATGAACTGCCTCTCTGTTCCGTAGGAACACCATCGTACAGCCCCCGGAATGGAACCACTTTGGCTGGTACTACGGCGAGGCAGCTACCGTCTGGTCCCTGGGCATCGTGCTGCACCAGATGGTCTGCGGGCAGCACCCGTTCCCGAAGGGCCGGAACATCAGCTGGGGCCAGCTGTCGCTCCCACAACGGCTCTCTCAAGGTACGGGGGGAATAGCAGTGCTGGGAGACAGCAGCGGGCTCATGAGCATCCCGCTCTGGCAGCTGCCGAGGAGGTGGCACATGCCCCGCTCTCCTGCTCTCCTCCAAAACAAAGGATGGACGGGAAAGTTCAGGCACAGCTCGGAGCCCCCATGGCATGGCCTGGGCATGGCAATAGTGGGGCAAAGCGGACAGGAGCCTTCTGCAACTGACCGGCGCTTTCTGGTTTCTCCCCGCAGACTGCAAGGAACTCATCAGATGGTGTCTGTCCCTGCACTCCTTGGACCAGGCCCTCATTAGAAGACCTGTCGTGTGATCCTTGGCTGCAGGATATTCACCATCCATAGAAGAAGGGAGAGAGCCACAGGCACACTTTGATCCAGGGAGCCGGTAAGTTACAGCTCCACACGTGCCTTGGCAAGAAGAAGCCAAGAAGCGCAGGCTTTTTTGCCCTGCCTGTATCGCTGCGCAGGGGTCGTCAGATGGGAACACGCAGCCCTTGTGCTGGAGCTGAGCTGCTCTTCCCAGCACTGGTGGCCGCCGTGCAAGCTGCTTTTGCTTGTCCTGCTTCACTGACAGCCGGGGCCCTGGGCGGGGCACTGACAGCCTGCTCTCAGCCGCAGGGAAGAAGGAGCCCCTGGAGAAGCTGTACCAGGTGGGGCTGCTGCGTCTGGAGACGTGGAGGACGACGTCAGGGATGACAAGCTCTTCCTCGACCTGGCCACCGGCAAGCTGAAGATGATGGGCTTCGATTCTGGCACCTTCTTCAAAGCCAGGCTCCACAGCGAATTTACAGATGAGTCCACACCCAGGGGGATGCTCCCAGATTTGGGCATTGCACGGCCTGGCCGGGAAGCAAAGGCTCCCCCCTTTGCTGGGGTGGATGCAACTAATTCTTCAGCCGGCTGCCAAGCTGCTTTTCGGCGGGGCGGGCGGGATGGGCTGGGGTGCTTACGAAATGGGAGTCGGCCCCTGGCCCTGCCAACAGCCCCCACCACCCACTGTTCCCCGGGCTGGGGCTGGGGCTGGGGCAGCCAGCCCGACACAAACAAGCCCCCATGGCAGGAGCAGAGGTGGCACTCCAGGAGCTGTGCACGGGCTGCTTTGTTTTGCGGGAAAGGAAGGGCTCGGGCTGCTCCACTCCCCTTGTTTGCTTTGGGCTCGCCGTGCCTGTTGGGGGGCAGTGCAGGGGGGAAGGGAGAAAGCGTGGGCTTCCCTCGCCCGTGGGTGGGTTTTTCCCCAGCACGTAGGGAAGGTTGGGCCTTCCTCAGGCCCCCGACAGAGAGAAGATTTTTGACCTTTTTTCTTGTTTCTCCTTTTTGTCTGTAATCCCTTTTCATTAATTTGTTGTTTGTTTTTCTTCAAGGAAGCGTTGTAGGTGGTGTCCAGTCTGGATCGGGAAGCGCTTGGGACCAGCTGCGGCGTGGATGGCACGTGGCCTTGGAGAAGGCCGAGGACACGGCTTGGGAGCAGCTTTTCTTCCGGCGGCGGGTGGCGTGTGGTGGGTCCCCGTCTTCTTGGCACGGCTGGGATAAGGGCTTTTGGGAGATGGCAGCGAGCACAGGAGCATCCCGCTCTGGGCAGCTGCTGAGGAGGTGGATCTGCCACGGCTGGCTGCGGGCGGTGGCACGTGTCCTGCCATCCTGCTCTCCTGCCAGAGGCAGCAGGGACGGGCGGCTTCGGGCACCGCTCTGAGCACGGCCAGCGCGGCCTGGGCACCGCGGGCGGCTGGGACAAGGGGGACAGCAGCCTTCAAGTGACGGGCGGTTTCTGCTTTCTCTCCTTGCAGCCGGGCTCTGTGGATGCTGAGGCTGCTCTGGGCTCCGCCAGGGCTCTGCTGCGGCTCAGCACCGGGCCGGAAGAAGCCAAAGAAGAACCGGTGTGAGCTGCAGCAGAGACGTGCCCGAGCATTTTGGCAACGCAGCTCAAGCCTGCAGAGTGCACGCCTCCAGGGGAAAACATGACACCACCCCCCCGCCCCAAATAAACTTGTTCAATAACTTGTGAAATGAAATCAATGTGGGATGACCCCAAATGACATTTCTCAGCTTGCTCAAGCTTTAGCTCAGCCCTTCTCTGAACAGTTCTCTGCCCCACCTGCCTTTTACTTCACAAGTGCTCCCACCCTCTTTTCCCCCAGTGAGTTGCCAGCTCAGGGCAGTCTCTGTCGCACTGTAGCCTTCCTTGATGCCCCTGACCACGACGAGGAGGAGCGAGCCCCAGGTTTAGGGACTCATCCTGTCACTGGCAGAAGAGCAGCAATGTCTCAGAGGTCCGGTGAGACCTGAGTGTCATTCAAGAGCTGCCCTCCAGGCCTCAGCTCTCCTCACTGTTAGCTTCCCACGGCCACTTTTCCTCGTCCTTGCAGCAGGATGAGCTCTGTGAATGCCCTTGACCCTCCCCACTCCTGCCAGCCCAGCCACCCAGCTCAGTTCGGCTTAAGCTGAAGCTTCTTTGTCTCCTCTGGCACGCCAGTGCAGTTCCCTCTGCGGGGAGCAGCAGCCCCAGAGCACAGCAGGCAGCAGCGCAGGCCGCACCTGCACCAGCTCCCCTCCACGCGTGGCTGGGCTCTTGGTGGCAACTAAATGCTCCCTGTTTGCAGCTGGCACTGGAGGATGGCCCCAGGGCGGAGCCCAGCAGGGCTCCCACCGCATCCCCCGGAGCTTGGGGCAGACAGTGGTCCCAGAGCTGAGGTTAATGGTGCGCAGCCGGCGCTGCGGCTCGCAGTCAGTGTTTGCAAGTGTTGCCTTCTCACCTCCTGCAACTTGTGGGGAAAACGAGCTGTGCGGCCGGGCCGGCACTGCCCCTCTGGGCAGTGACAAGGCTGAAGGCCTTTGCTGTTGCAGAGGAGCCGGCATTGAGCCTTAGCAGGGCCCGGCAGGTGCGGAGCCGGATCTCGCCTGCTGCCCGGGGCTCGCTGCCCGCCAACGGCCCCCACCCGCCGCGCTCCCTTCTACAGGGATAGAAGGCTCTGTCTGCACAAGGGTTCCCATAATGTCTTTGTACCCGTGGCTGCGGAACGAGCGCGGAGAGTGAAAGTGTCGGTCACGTTGCTTGTGCAACGCATCAAAGAAATGCGGTCGCCAGTCGGGCTATAACCAGAGGCGTTTATTAAAAGTGTCGATAGCTTTTATAATCTTTTCACCATCGGGTTAGAATAGTGTGAGCCTGGATAGCCAATAGTAAAATTGTTCATAAGCTTGCTAACCAATAATAGTCGTGATCAATTCCCTAACAGCAACACCAGACTTTTCTCCCAAAGATAAATGCTTGTGTAATACTTCTTTCTGCAAACTATTGTGCACCTGCTACTTGTTACATTTTTAAAAACTTTGTTCCATCTCTCCTGCCTTGACTGAATAGTCCTTGCTTTCTAACTAAACGCTCTGTGTTCTCCCAGTTGCAAGTTCCCGGTGTTTTCTTACTCTACTGGGTCTTTCTGACTAAGCCCTGAAGTCAAGACTCAAAATGCATAACACCTTCTTTTTCCAATTGAATCTCTTGATCACAACAACAGTCCCCCACAAACACCCCTGGTTCCTCAGAGCCTGCCTGTACATTCCTGAAGCAAAGTTCAGAGAAAGAAATGATCGGGTTTCTGCACCCTTTCATTCACCGTGATGCGCCGTCAGGAGGCTGCTGTTGCCTCTGCCTTGTGAATTGGGACCCCGCGGCTGCTGTGGCACCCCTTCCGGCTGCCACCTGCATTTTTCAGCCAAACTGCAACTGCCGCTTTCAAGCAGGGCTGTCCACGGTGCTTTCACGACAGCGAAGTCAGTCTTTTTGTCGCAGGCATAAGGATCAGCAGATACTGCAATGCCCACCACCCCTGAGCACTAAGGCGAGGAGAATGAAAGCCATACAGGCCACATTCACAGCGCTCAAACACAGCCCTGTTGCTGGTGCTCTTGAAATACAATCAGCTGACAGAGGCCAGCACTGAAATTGCCTCTGGAGTGTGGAATGAAACGAAAAACTCCACCGGGAGAAAGAGGAAGCAGAACTTCTGCACTCGCTTCATTGCTTCTTCCCAGCAGCAGGAGACGTGGCTGTCCAGAGGTACGTCCCGCTGCTGCTGACCACAGTCAGAGCACAGCCTGCTGCCCAGTCCCAGCGGGAAGGCCAGCCCAGCCCGGGGAGCTCCCGCAGCGTGGGCAGCTCAGCGGACGCGCTGCCAGGGCCGCAGCCCCGGGGACACGCCCGCCCATTGGGGGGCAGCGGCGCAGGCGCAATGTCCTGCGGCCCAAACTTGCTGCTGCTGCCACGCAGGGCCCATCCTCCTCCCCCTCCTCCTCTCCCAGCACGGCGCAAATCGCACCTCGCGGGATGCTTCTCCGGAGGCTGCTCAGGCGCCCCGCTCCTCTTTCCACCTGAGCGGCACTGCGGAGGAATCTTTGGCGCACTTCCGCGAGCCCGGGCCTCTCGCTTCGTGCTGAATCGGGGATGCAAACGGCCTTGTTAAGAAAGTCAGAAGCCAAGGGAACGGATTAGGAATTATTAGAAAAAAACTACCCTTCTTCCAGGCAAGGTACACCAAGTCATTTCCCACATTTCTCCTTTGCAGATTCTTCCAGTCGTCTGCTCGGAGAGCTCCAGCTTCTTCTGGTGCTTCCCATGAACCGATTGTACTCTTGATTTGCGCACCAACGCACCAGATGTGCAAGCATCTACGCTGAACTCAGAAACCAACTGCCTCTGTCAGACCATTCTCCCATTCCAGGTCACTTGCAAGATGTCCACTGAGAGCTTGGAAGGATTAGCCCACAGCTCTCCACTTCTGGCTGCAGGCTCCGGAGATTCTTTCTCTCCATTCAGCCAGCCTAACAATTGCTGCTACCCCCTCCTCCTGTTTCCTTAGCCTAGAACAGGAAGGACGGAAACCTTACCCACCGCACAACTCGCTAGTCCACCAGGAGGAGAAAGGACAAGTTGTCAAGCTCTCAAAACCTTGGTCCTGCTTTGCTGCAGACCAGAGTCGTGCTGCACACACAGTGTGGCAAGCCAAGAGAAGCTGCACGTGATGGCACATCTTGTGACAGGAGCTCGAGCAAGGTCTCCAGGAAAGGGTCTTGGAAAGAGCAGACATCACTGTGGGCAAGATTCTTGCAAAAGCAAAACAGCTTCCCAGAAGTGACATGGCAACGGAAAGAAACAGCCCAAGATGTTCCCGTATACTATGAATTGCTTCCCTTCTAGGCTCCCCTTTTCTGTCTTGCACTAGTTCTACCCCACAGTCATTCCAAACTGATCTTACCTAGAAGACCTAGGACTTAGCAAGTTTGAGACACTCTACAGTATCATTAGCTACACACAGTTTGCCTTCTCCCTGTTTGGCTTTGAAAGCAATGCTGGAGACGCCAGAAGCCTGCCAATGGAAGATTTTAGAGCCCAGTGCATTGCTCGGCTCTGGCTTCTAGAGACAGGGCATGTGCTCCCATGGGACTGCACCCTCAGCAGTGACAGTAGACAGCAGAAGCAACAAAGGTGATTCCCATGACACTGTCGCAGGGCTCAGGACTCCGTGTCTTGGCTTCACATGGCAAAGTTCACTGTCTGTTTGGACAGACTCAGCATCCAAACTAGTCTGCTTTTCTACCTGTGTCAATGAACAGCAGGAGAAGGAAACCAGCCTGCAGTTTCTTTGCAGAGAGGGCCTTTGCTCCCGGCTGAAAGTGCTGGATTGGCAGGGAGGAGGCAGACAGCTGAGAGCTGAGCTGCTCTATTGGACTGGCATCAGAACTCGGCAAAAAGAGTGTTTCCATTCTTTTATTTGAATCCTCCTATCGGCAGCCTCCGATTTTCACCTGGAACCGGACAAGAAAATAGCAACAGCCCTGGCGACGAGGGCACCGCGCCGGGCACGGCCCCGCCGCTCCCACTGCCCACGCCGAGCGGCCGGGGAGCAGCGCTGCGCCCCGCAGGGGCTGCACGTCTCCCTCCTCACGTCCTGCTCTGCCCTCCCACGGGGCTGCCTCTGCCTGGCGCTGGCAGGCGCCTCATTCAGCACTTTGCTCTGCTCCAGGCAAAAGGTGCGGACAGCGCTTTGCTTGCTCGTAAGCAAGAGACCGCGGCGCGGGGCGAGCGAGCAGCAGGGGCAAGTTGCAAGACTGCCGCAAGGAAGAGTTACAATCTGGTGAAGAAGAAGCTAAACAAGACGGTGCGTTTGGCGCGGCTGCGGGAGGAAGAGATGCTCCGTGACTCCGCTTCGGCCCCGGAGCGGAGCGGCCCGTGCTGGCCCGGGGCGCGCGGGGCTCGGCCGCGGGGCGCGCGGGGGAAAAACGGACACCCGGGCAACAGACACACGGACACGCGGACAAACGCTCCCAGCGCTTCAGCGGCAGCGGCGGCAGCAGCAGCAGCGGCAGCAGCGGCAGCAGCAGAAGAGCAACACAAAAGCAGCGGTTCTCCAGACCCTCCGCGTTCCTTCTCCTGCTCCTCCTCTCCTTCTCCCAGTGTCCCGCATCCCCTGTCCCGCTCTCCCTTCAGTGCTCCACCCCGTCCGCCCCTTCCGCGGCCTCCCCTCTCCCCATGCCAGGCCGGGCCATGCGCCCGGCCCGCCCGCGGCCCCGGGCGGGGCTTCGCCCTCCCCGCCCCCGGGCGTCCCGCCGCGGTCTCGCCTCCGCCCGGCTCTTGCCGTACTGGCGGTGGCGCTGCTGGGCGGGCATCAGTGCCTGCCTCTTGGGCAGCATTGCCAGCCTCTGGCTCCGGCTGGCCCGACTCCGGCCCCGGCCCCAGGCCCGGCTTCGACTCCGGCCCCGGCCCCGGGCCCGGGCCCGGCCCCGCCTCCGACTCCGGCCCCGGGCCCGGCTCCTCCCGGGACCCGCCGAGGACACAGACGGCGCGGCCGCTCCCGCCGCGTCCGCGGCGTCTTCCCCGGTCCGAGCTCTTCCGCTCGGCAGCGCGGCCCCCGCCCCCGAGCCGCCGGTGTCCCCTTCGAAAGAGGCAACATCTGGGGATACCCGGCCCGGGGCGGTTGAGGAGCGGCCGCGGGCCGTTTCTGGAGCCGGGCCGAGCGCTGACGGCCGCGTCTCGCCGGCAGGGAAGGCGCAGCAGGGCCTGACGGAGCGCTACCGGGTGGGTTCGCTGCTGGGGCGCGGCGGCTTCGGCAGCGTCTTCGCGGCGACGCGGCTCTCGGACGGCGCCCCGGTGAGTGGCGGGGCCGGCGGCGGGCGCAGGAGGAGGGGGGCGGAGGAGGAGGAGGGCGCAGGAGAAGGAGGATGGGGCTCGGCAGAGCGGGCGGCGAGCTCAACCCGCTGCTCCCCTTGGCTTGCAGGTGGCCATCAAACGGGTGCCACGGAACCGCATCCGTCATTGGGGCGAGCTGGTGAGTGAGCGGGGGCAGGAGGGGGGTGGTGGGCAGCGGGAGAAGCCGGGGCGTGACGGGCGGGGATAAGCCGAGGCCCGGGAGGGTGGAAGGCGGCAGGACGCCTCGGGGGAGAGCGGGCGTGGGGGCAGCGGAGGGCGCAGAGCATCCCGGGCTGGGCGAGGGCCTTCGCGAGCCCTGGCACGGCACCAGCCCCACTGACGGCATCGTGCTCCTCCCGCAGCCCAACGGCACCAGCGCACCACTCGAGATCGTGCTGCTGGACAAGGTGTCCACCGGCTTCCCTGGTGTGGTGCAGCTCCTCGAGTGGCTCGTGCTCCCCAACAACGTGGTGCTGGTGATGGAGCGGCCGGAGCACTCTCAGGACCTGCTTCATTTTATTCGAGAGCGGGGCTTCCTGTCAGAGGAGGTGGCACGGGAGCTGTTCCGCCAGGTCCTGGAGGCCGTGCGGCACTGCACCAGCTGCGGGGTCCTTCACAGGGACCTGAAACCAGAGAACATCCTGGTTGACCTGGCCACCGGCCAGGCGAAATTGATCGACTTTGGCTGCGGCACCCACCTGCAAGACACAGCCTACACCCGCTTTGCAGGTGAGTCCCCGCCGGGGTAGGCTCCCGGTGCCGGCATCTCGCGGCCCAACCTGGCTGTGGCAGCGGGGATTCTCCCTTTTGATGCCACGACCGAGTGTTCAGCCCAGTTGCTTTTGAGTGTGGGTGGCCGGGGGGCCATCTTCCAGCGCTGCTGGCAGCCTTCGCCAGCCACTCTGCCCAGGACTGGCGCTGGGGCTGGGGCAGCCAGCGTGACAAAAACACACCCGTGGGTGGGGATAGCAGAGACGGGGGGCCCAGAAGCTGTGCACCCGCCGGTTTGGTGTGCAGGCGAGAAAGGGCTTGGACTGCTCAGCTCGCCTTGCTTGCCTTGGCTTCAGAATGTTTTGGGGGGCAATGCAGGCAGGCAGGGTGAAGGCATAGTTTCCCCCCGCCCCCCCCCCCCCGGCACTGAGCAGGTTTTCCCTTTGCCTGGAATGCTCGGGCCTTGCCAGGGCTTCCGCTGCCCTCTTGCGACACCGGTGGCTTCTTTTACAACCCCCAGTTTGTCCACAAGTCACAGGCGCTGGCGAGAGGGCAGCGGGTCACGCCGCGTGCCACTGGTGCGGCCCCCGCGTGCCCAGGGATGCTGGGGCGAGGCTCCGGGAGCAGGCAGCATCCCCCTAATGAACTGCCTCTCTGTTCCGTAGGAACACCATCGTACAGCCCCCCGGAATGGAACCACTTTGGCTGGTACTACGGCGAGGCAGCTACCGTCTGGTCCCTGGGCATCGTGCTGCACCAGATGGTCTGCGGGCAGCACCCGTTCCCGAAGGGCCGGAACATCAGCTGGGGCCAGCTGTCGCTCCCACAACGGCTCTCTCAAGGTACGGGGGGAATAGCAGTGCTGGGAGACAGCAGCGGGCTCATGAGCATCCCGCTCTGGCAGCTGCCGAGGAGGTGGCACATGCCCCGCTCTCCTGCTCTCCTCCAAAACAAAGGATGGACGGGAAAGTTCAGGCACAGCTCGGAGCCCCCATGGCATGGCCTGGGCATGGCAATAGTGGGGCAAAGCGGACAGGAGCCTTCTGCAACTGACCGGCGCTTTCTGGTTTCTCCCCGCAGACTGCAAGGAACTCATCAGATGGTGTCTGTCCCTGCACTCCTTGGACAGGCCCTCATTAGAAGACCTGTCGTGTGATCCTTGGCTGCAGGATATTCACCATCCATAGAAGAAGGGAGAGAGCCACAGGCACACTTTGATCCAGGGAGCCGGTAAGTTACAGCTCCACACGTGCCTTGGCAAGAAGAAGCCAAGAAGCGCAGGCTTTTTTGCCCTGCCTGTATCGCTGCGCAGGGGTCGTCAGATGGGAACACGCAGCCCTTGTGCTGGAGCTGAGCTGCTCTTCCCAGCACTGGTGGCCGCCGTGCAAGCTGCTTTTGCTTGTCCTGCTTCACTGACAGCCGGGGCCCTGGGCGGGGCACTGACAGCCTGCTCTCAGCCGCAGGGAAGAAGGAGCCCCTGGAGAAGCTGTACCAGGTGGGGCTGCTGCGTCTGGAGACGTGGAGGACGACGTCAGGGATGACAAGCTCTTCCTCGACCTGGCCACCGGCAAG
The DNA here is from genome assembly GCF_965178545.1 of Coloeus monedula. Classification (NCBI taxonomy): domain Eukaryota; kingdom Metazoa; phylum Chordata; class Aves; order Passeriformes; family Corvidae; genus Coloeus; species Coloeus monedula. Next base: position 22,963 of record NW_028120451.1, read on the forward strand.
CTGAAGATGATGGGCTTCGATTCTGGCACCTTCTTCAAAGCCAGGCTCCACAGCGAATTTACAGATGAGTCCACACCCAGGGGGATGCTCCCAGATTTGGGCATTGCACGGCCTGGCCGGGAAGCAAAGGCTCCCCCCTTTGCTGGGGTGGATGCAACTAATTCTTCAGCCGGCTGCCAAGCTGCTTTTCGGCGGGGCGGGCGGGATGGGCTGGGGTGCTTACGAAATGGGAGTCGGCCCCTGGCCCTGCCAACAGCCCCCACCACCCACTGTTCCCCGGGCTGGGGCTGGGGCTGGGGCAGCCAGCCCGACACAAACAAGCCCCCATGGCAGGAGCAGAGGTGGCACTCCAGGAGCTGTGCACGGGCTGCTTTGTTTTGCGGGAAAGGAAGGGCTCGGGCTGCTCCACTCCCCTTGTTTGCTTTGGGCTCGCCGTGCCTGTTGGGGGGCAGTGCAGGGGGGAAGGGAGAAAGCGTGGGCTTCCCTCGCCCGTGGGTGGGTTTTTCCCCAGCACGTAGGGAAGGTTGGGCCTTCCTCAGGCCCCCGACAGAGAGAAGATTTTTGACCTTTTTTCTTGTTTCTCCTTTTTGTCTGTAATCCCTTTTCATTAATTTGTTGTTTGTTTTTCTTCAAGGAAGCGTTGTAGGTGGTGTCCAGTCTGGATCGGGAAGCGCTTGGGACCAGCTGCGGCGTGGATGGCACGTGGCCTTGGAGAAGGCCGAGGACACGGCTTGGGAGCAGCTTTTCTTCCGGCGGCGGGTGGCGTGCGGTGGGTCCCTGTCTTCTTGGCACGGCTGGGATAAGGGCTTTTGGGAGATGGCAGCGAGCACAGGAGCATCCCGCTCTGGGCAGCTGCTGAGGAGGTGGATCTGCCACGGCTGGCTGCGGGCGGTGGCACGTGTCCTGCCATCCTGCTCTCCTGCCAGAGGCAGCAGGGACGGGCGGCTTCGGGCACCGCTCTGAGCACGGCCAGCGCGGCCTGGGCACCGCGGGCGGCTGGGACAAGGGGGACAGCAGCCTTCAAGTGACGGGCGGTTTCTGCTTTCTCTCCTTGCAGCCGGGCTCTGTGGATGCTGAGGCTGCTCTGGGCTCCGCCAGGGCTCTGCTGCGGCTCAGCACCGGGCCGGAAGAAGCCAAAGAAGAACCGGTGTGAGCTGCAGCAGAGACGTGCCCGAGCATTTTGGCAACGCAGCTCAAGCCTGCAGAGTGCACGCCTCCAGGGGAAAACATGACACCACCCCCCCGCCCCAAATAAACTTGTTCAATAACTTGTGAAATGAAATCAATGTGGGATGACCCCAAATGACATTTCTCAGCTTGCTCAAGCTTTAGCTCAGCCCTTCTCTGAACAGTTCTCTGCCCCACCTGCCTTTTACTTCACAAGTGCTCCCACCCTCTTTTCCCCCAGTGAGTTGCCAGCTCAGGGCAGTCTCTGTCGCACTGTAGCCTTCCTTGATGCCCCTGACCACGACGAGGAGGAGCGAGCCCCAGGTTTAGGGACTCATCCTGTCACTGGCAGAAGAGCAGCAATGTCTCAGAGGTCCGGTGAGACCTGAGTGTCATTCAAGAGCTGCCCTCCAGGCCTCAGCTCTCCTCACTGTTAGCTTCCCACGGCCACTTTTCCTCGTCCTTGCAGCAGGATGAGCTCTGTGAATGCCCTTGACCCTCCCCACTCCTGCCAGCCCAGCCACCCAGCTCAGTTCGGCTTAAGCTGAAGCTTCTTTGTCTCCTCTGGCACGCCAGTGCAGTTCCCTCTGCGGGGAGCAGCAGCCCCAGAGCACAGCAGGCAGCAGCGCAGGCCGCACCTGCACCAGCTCCCCTCCACGCGTGGCTGGGCTCTTGGTGGCAACTAAATGCTCCCTGTTTGCAGCTGGCACTGGAGGATGGCCCCAGGGCGGAGCCCAGCAGGGCTCCCACCGCATCCCCCGGAGCTTGGGGCAGACAGTGGTCCCAGAGCTGAGGTTAATGGTGCGCAGCCGGCGCTGCGGCTCGCAGTCAGTGTTTGCAAGTGTTGCCTTCTCACCTCCTGCAACTTGTGGGGAAAACGAGCTGTGCGGCCGGGCCGGCACTGCCCCTCTGGGCAGTGACAAGGCTGAAGGTCTTTGCTGTTGCAGAGGAGCCGGCATTGAGCCTTAGCAGGGCCCGGCAGGTGCGGAGCCGGATCTCGCCTGCTGCCCGGGGCTCGCTGCCCGCCAACGGCCCCCACCCGCCGCGCTCCCTTCTACAGGGATAGAAGGCTCTGTCTGCACAAGGGTTCCCATAATGTCTTTGTACCCGTGGCTGCGGAACGAGCGCGGAGAGTGAAAGTGTCGGTCACGTTGCTTGTGCAACGCATCAAAGAAATGCGGTCGCCAGTCGGGCTATAACCAGAGGCGTTTATTAAAAGTGTCGATAGCTTTTATAATCTTTTCACCATCGGGTTAGAATAGTGTGAGCCTGGATAGCCAATAGTAAAATTGTTCATAAGCTTGCTAACCAATAATAGTCGTGATCAATTCCCTAACAGCAACACCAGACTTTTCTCCCAAAGATAAATGCTTGTGTAATACTTCTTTCTGCAAACTATTGTGCACCTGCTACTTGTTACATTTTTAAAAACTTTGTTCCATCTCTCCTGCCTTGACTGAATAGTCCTTGCTTTCTAACTAAACGCTCTGTGTTCTCCCAGTTGCAAGTTCCCGGTGTTTTCTTACTCTACTGGGTCTTTCTGACTAAGCCCTGAAGTCAAGACTCAAAATGCATAACACCTTCTTTTTCCAATTGAATCTCTTGATCACAACAACAGTCCCCCACAAACACCCCTGGTTCCTCAGAGCCTGCCTGTACATTCCTGAAGCAAAGTTCAGAGAAAGAAATGATCGGGTTTCTGCACCCTTTCATTCACCGTGATGCGCCGTCAGGAGGCTGCTGTTGCCTCTGCCTTGTGAATTGGGACCCCGCGGCTGCTGTGGCACCCCTTCCGGCTGCCACCTGCATTTTTCAGCCAAACTGCAACTGCCGCTTTCAAGCAGGGCTGTCCACGGTGCTTTCACGACAGCGAAGTCAGTCTTTTTGTCGCAGGCATAAGGATCAGCAGATACTGCAATGCCCACCACCCCTGAGCACTAAGGCGAGGAGAATGAAAGCCATACAGGCCACATTCACAGCGCTCAAACACAGCCCTGTTGCTGGTGCTCTTGAAATACAATCAGCTGACAGAGGCCAGCACTGAAATTGCCTCTGGAGTGTGGAATGAAACGAAAAACTCCACCGGGAGAAAGAGGAAGCAGAACTTCTGCACTCGCTTCATTGCTTCTTCCCAGCAGCAGGAGACGTGGCTGTCCAGAGGTACGTCCCGCTGCTGCTGACCACAGTCAGAGCACAGCCTGCTGCCCAGTCCCAGCGGGAAGGCCAGCCCAGCCCGGGGAGCTCCCGCAGCGTGGGCAGCTCAGCGGACGCGCTGCCAGGGCCGCAGCCCCGGGGACACGCCCGCCCATTGGGGGGCAGCGGTGCAGGCGCAATGTCCTGCGGCCCAAACTTGCTGCTGCTGCCACGCAGGGCCCATCCTCCTCCCCCTCCTCCTCTCCCAGCACGGCGCAAATCGCACCTCGCGGGATGCTTCTCCGGAGGCTGCTCAGGCGCCCCGCTCCTCTTTCCACCTGAGCGGCACTGCGGAGGAATCTTTGGCGCACTTCCGCGAGCCCGGGCCTCTCGCTTCGTGCTGAATCGGGGATGCAAACGGCCTTGTTAAGAAAGTCAGAAGCCAAGGGAACGGATTAGGAATTATTAGAAAAAAACTACCCTTCTTCCAGGCAAGGTACACCAAGTCATTTCCCACATTTCTCCTTTGCAGATTCTTCCAGTCGTCTGCTCGGAGAGCTCCAGCTTCTTCTGGTGCTTCCCATGAACCGATTGTACTCTTGATTTGCGCACCAACGCACCAGATGTGCAAGCATCTACGCTGAACTCAGAAACCAACTGCCTCTGTCAGACCATTCTCCCATTCCAGGTCACTTGCAAGATGTCCACTGAGAGCTTGGAAGGATTAGCCCACAGCTCTCCACTTCTGGCTGCAGGCTCCGGAGATTCTTTCTCTCCATTCAGCCAGCCTAACAATTGCTGCTACCCCCTCCTCCTGTTTCCTTAGCCTAGAACAGGAAGGACGGAAACCTTACCCACCGCACAACTCGCTAGTCCACCAGGAGGAGAAAGGACAAGTTGTCAAGCTCTCAAAACCTTGGTCCTGCTTTGCTGCAGACCAGAGTCGTGCTGCACACACAGTGTGGCAAGCCAAGAGAAGCTGCACGTGATGGCACATCTTGTGACAGGAGCTCGAGCAAGGTCTCCAGGAAAGGGTCTTGGAAAGAGCAGACATCACTGTGGGCAAGATTCTTGCAAAAGCAAAACAGCTTCCCAGAAGTGACATGGCAACGGAAAGAAACAGCCCAAGATGTTCCCGTATACTATGAATTGCTTCCCTTCTAGGCTCCCCTTTTCTGTCTTGCACTAGTTCTACCCCACAGTCATTCCAAACTGATCTTACCTAGAAGACCTAGGACTTAGCAAGTTTGAGACACTCTACAGTATCATTAGCTACACACAGTTTGCCTTCTCCCTGTTTGGCTTTGAAAGCAATGCTGGAGACGCCAGAAGCCTGCCAATGGAAGATTTTAGAGCCCAGTGCATTGCTCGGCTCTGGCTTCTAGAGACAGGGCATGTGCTCCCATGGGACTGCACCCTCAGCAGTGACAGTAGACAGCAGAAGCAACAAAGGTGATTCCCATGACACTGTCGCAGGGCTCAGGACTCCGTGTCTTGGCTTCACATGGCAAAGTTCACTGTCTGTTTGGACAGACTCAGCATCCAAACTAGTCTGCTTTTCTACCTGTGTCAATGAACAGCAGGAGAAGGAAACCAGCCTGCAGTTTCTTTGCAGAGAGGGCCTTTGCTCCCGGCTGAAAGTGCTGGATTGGCAGGGAGGAGGCAGACAGCTGAGAGCTGAGCTGCTCTATTGGACTGGCATCAGAACTCGGCAAAAAGAGTGTTTCCATTCTTTTATTTGAATCCTCCTATCGGCAGCCTCCGATTTTCACCTGGAACCGGACAAGAAAATAGCAACAGCCCTGGCGACGAGGGCACCGCGCCGGGCACGGCCCCGCCGCTCCCACTGCCCACGCCGAGCGGCCGGGGAGCAGCGCTGCGCCCCGCAGGGGCTGCACGTCTCCCTCCTCACGTCCTGCTCTGCCCTCCCACGGGGCTGCCTCTGCCTGGCGCTGGCAGGCGCCTCATTCAGCACTTTGCTCTGCTCCAGGCAAAAGGTGCGGACAGCGCTTTGCTTGCTCGTAAGCAAGAGACCGCGGCGCGGGGCGAGCGAGCAGCAGGGGCAAGTTGCAAGACTGCCGCAAGGAAGAGTTACAATCTGGTGAAGAAGAAGCTAAACAAGACGGTGCGTTTGGCGCGGCTGCGGGAGGAAGAGATGCTCCGTGACTCCGCTTCGGCCCCGGAGCGGAGCGGCCCGTGCTGGCCCGGGGCGCGCGGGGCTCGGCCGCGGGGCGCGCGGGGGAAAAACGGACACCCGGGCAACAGACACACGGACACGCGGACAAACGCTCCCAGCGCTTCAGCGGCAGCGGCGGCAGCAGCAGCAGCGGCAGCAGCGGCAGCAGCAGAAGAGCAACACAAAAGCAGCGGTTCTCCAGAGCCTCCGCGTTCCTTCTCCTGCTCCTCCTCTCCTTCTCCCAGTGTCCCGCATCCCCTGTCCCGCTCTCCCTTCAGTGCTCCACCCCGTCCGCCCCTTCCGCGGCCTCCCCTCTCCCCATGCCAGGCCGGGCCATGCGCCCGGCCCGCCCGCGGCCCCGGGCGGGGCTTCGCCCTCCCCGCCCCCGGGCGTCCCGCCGCGGTCTCGCCTCCGCCCGGCTCTTGCCGTACTGGCGGTGGCGCTGCTGGGCGGGCATCAGTGCCTGCCTCTTGGGCAGCATTGCCAGCCTCTGGCTCCGGCTGGCCCGACTCCGGCCCCGGCCCCAGGCCCGGCTTCGACTCCGGCCCCGGCCCCGGGCCCGGGCCCGGCCCCGCCTCCGACTCCGGCCCCGGGCCCGGCTCCTCCCGGGACCCGCCGAGGACACAGACGGCGCGGCCGCTCCCGCCGCGTCCGCGGCGTCTTCCCCGGTCCGAGCTCTTCCGCTCGGCAGCGCGGCCCCCGCCCCCGAGCCGCCGGTGTCCCCTTCGAAAGAGGCAACATCTGGGGATACCCGGCCCGGGGCGGTTGAGGAGCGGCCGCGGGCCGTTTCTGGAGCCGGGCCGAGCGCTGACGGCCGCGTCTCGCCGGCAGGGAAGGCGCAGCAGGGCCTGACGGAGCGCTACCGGGTGGGTTCGCTGCTGGGGCGCGGCGGCTTCGGCAGCGTCTTCGCGGCGACGCGGCTCTCGGACGGCGCCCCGGTGAGTGGCGGGGCCGGCGGCGGGCGCAGGAGGAGGGGGGCGGAGGAGGAGGAGGGCGCAGGAGAAGGAGGATGGGGCTCGGCAGGGCGGGCGGCGAGCTCAACCCGCTGCTCCCCTTGGCTTGCAGGTGGCCATCAAACGGGTGCCACGGAACCGCATCCGTCATTGGGGCGAGCTGGTGAGTGAGCGGGGGCAGGAGGGGGGTGGTGGGCAGCGGGAGAAGCCGGGGCGTGACGGGCGGGGATAAGCCGAGGCCCGGGAGGGTGGAAGGCGGCAGGACGCCTCGGGGGAGAGCGGGCGTGGGGGCAGCGGAGGGCGCAGAGCATCCCGGGCTGGGCGAGGGCCTTCGCGAGCCCTGGCACGGCACCAGCCCCACTGACGGCATCGTGCTCCTCCCGCAGCCCAACGGCACCAGCGCACCACTCGAGATCGTGCTGCTGGACAAGGTGTCCACCGGCTTCCCTGGTGTGGTGCAGCTCCTCGAGTGGCTCGTGCTCCCCAACAACGTGGTGCTGGTGATGGAGCGGCCGGAGCACTCTCAGGACCTGCTTCATTTTATTCGAGAGCGGGGCTTCCTGTCAGAGGAGGTGGCACGGGAGCTGTTCCGCCAGGTCCTGGAGGCCGTGCGGCACTGCACCAGCTGCGGGGTCCTTCACAGGGACCTGAAACCAGAGAACATCCTGGTTGACCTGGCCACCGGCCAGGCGAAATTGATCGACTTTGGCTGCGGCACCCACCTGCAAGACACAGCCTACACCCGCTTTGCAGGTGAGTCCCCGCCGGGGTAGGCTCCCGGTGCCGGCATCTCGCGGCCCAACCTGGCTGTGGCAGCGGGGATTCTCCCTTTTGATGCCACGACCGAGTGTTCAGCCCAGTTGCTTTTGAGTGTGGGTGGCCGGGGGGCCATCTTCCAGCGCTGCTGGCAGCCTTCGCCAGCCACTCTGCCCAGGACTGGCGCTGGGGCTGGGGCAGCCAGCGTGACAAAAACACACCCGTGGGTGGGGATAGCAGAGACGGGGGGCCCAGAAGCTGTGCACCCGCCGGTTTGGTGTGCAGGCGAGAAAGGGCTTGGACTGCTCAGCTCGCCTTGCTTGCCTTGGCTTCAGAATGTTTTGGGGGGCAATGCAGGCAGGCAGGGTGAAGGCATAGTTTCCCCCCGCCCCCCCCCCCCCGGCACTGAGCAGGTTTTCCCTTTGCCTGGAATGCTCGGGCCTTGCCAGGGCTTCCGCTGCCCTCTTGCGACACCGGTGGCTTCTTTTACAACCCCCAGTTTGTCCACAAGTCACAGGCGCTGGCGAGAGGGCAGCGGGTCACGCCGCGTGCCACTGGTGCGGCCCCCGCGTGCCCAGGGATGCTGGGCCGAGGCTCCGGGAGCAGGCAGCATCCCCCTAATGAACTGCCTCTCTGTTCCGTAGGAACACCATCGTACAGCCCCCCGGAATGGAACCACTTTGGCTGGTACTACGGCGAGGCAGCTACCGTCTGGTCCCTGGGCATTGTGCTGCACCAGATGGTCTGCGGGCAGCACCCGTTCCCGAAGGGCCGGAACATCAGCTGGGGCCAGCTGTCGCTCCCACAACGGCTCTCTCAAGGTACGGGGGGAATAGCAGTGCTGGGAGACAGCAGCGGGCTCATGAGCATCCCGCTCTGGCAGCTGCCGAGGAGGTGGCACATGCCCCGCTCTCCTGCTCTCCTCCAAAACAAAGGATGGACGGGAAAGTTCAGGCACAGCTCGGAGCCCCCATGGCATGGCCTGGGCATGGCAATAGTGGGGCAAAGCGGACAGGAGCCTTCTGCAACTGACCGGCGCTTTCTGGTTTCTCCCCGCAGACTGCAAGGAACTCATCAGATGGTGTCTGTCCCTGCACTCCTTGGACAGGCCCTCATTAGAAGACCTGTCGTGTGATCCTTGGCTGCAGGATATTCACCATCCATAGAAGAAGGGAGAGAGCCACAGGCACACTTTGATCCAGGGAGCCGGTAAGTTACAGCTCCACACGTGCCTTGGCAAGAAGAAGCCAAGAAGCGCAGGCTTTTTTGCCCTGCCTGTATCGCTGCGCAGGGGTCGTCAGATGGGAACACGCAGCCCTTGTGCTGGAGCTGAGCTGCTCTTCCCAGCACTGGTGGCCGCCGTGCAAGCTGCTTTTGCTTGTCCTGCTTCACTGACAGCCGGGGCCCTGGGCGGGGCACTGACAGCCTGCTCTCAGCCGCAGGGAAGAAGGAGCCCCTGGAGAAGCTGTACCAGGTGGGGCTGCTGCGTCTGGAGACGTGGAGGACGACGTCAGGGATGACAAGCTCTTCCTCGACCTGGCCACCGGCAAGCTGAAGATGATGGGCTTCGATTCTGGCACCTTCTTCAAAGCCAGGCTCCACAGCGAATTTACAGATGAGTCCACACCCAGGGGGATGCTCCCAGATTTGGGCATTGCACGGCCTGGCCGGGAAGCAAAGGCTCCCCCCTTTGCTGGGGTGGATGCAACTAATTCTTCAGCCGGCTGCCAAGCTGCTTTTCGGCGGGGCGGGCGGGATGGGCTGGGGTGCTTACGAAATGGGAGTCGGCCCCTGGCCCTGCCAACAGCCCCCACCACCCACTGTTCCCCGGGCTGGGGCTGGGGCTGGGGCAGCCAGCCCGACACAAACAAGCCCCCATGGCAGGCAGGAGCAGAGGTGGCACTCCAGGAGCTGTGCACGGGCTGCTTTGTTTTGCGGGAAAGGAAGGGCTCGGGCTGCTCCACTCCCCTTGTTTGCTTTGGGCTCGCCGTGCCTGTTGGGGGGCAGTGCAGGGGGGAAGGGAGAAAGCGTGGGCTTCCCTCGCCCGTGGGTGGGTTTTTCCCCAGCACGTAGGGAAGGTTGGGCCTTCCTCAGGCCCCCGACAGAGAGAAGATTTTTGACCTTTTTTCTTGTTTCTCCTTTTTGTCTGTAATCCCTTTTCATTAATTTGTTGTTTGTTTTTCTTCAAGGAAGCGTTGTAGGTGGTGTCCAGTCTGGATCGGGAAGCGCTTGGGACCAGCTGCGGCGTGGATGGCACGTGGCCTTGGAGAAGGCCGAGGACACGGCTTGGGAGCAGCTTTTCTTCCGGCGGCGGGTGGCGTGCGGTGGGTCCCCGTCTTCTTGGCACGGCTGGGATAAGGGCTTTTGGGAGATGGCAGCGAGCACAGGAGCATCCCGCTCTGGGCAGCTGCTGAGGAGGTGGATCTGCCACGGCTGGCTGCGGGCGGTGGCACGTGTCCTGCCATCCTGCTCTCCTGCCAGAGGCAGCAGGGACGGGCGGCTTCGGGCACCGCTCTGAGCACGGCCAGCGCGGCCTGGGCACCGCGGGCGGCTGGGACAAGGGGGACAGCAGCCTTCAAGTGACGGGCGGTTTCTGCTTTCTCTCCTTGCAGCCGGGCTCTGTGGATGCTGAGGCTGCTCTGGGCTCCGCCAGGGCTCTGCTGCGGCTCAGCACCGGGCCGGAAGAAGCCAAAGAAGAACCGGTGTGAGCTGCAGCAGAGACGTGCCCGAGCATTTTGGCAACGCAGCTCAAGCCTGCAGAGTGCACGCCTCCAGGGGAAAACATGACACCACCCCCCCGCCCCAAATAAACTTGTTCAATAACTTGTGAAATGAAATCAATGTGGGATGACCCCAAATGACATTTCTCAGCTTGCTCAAGCTTTAGCTCAGCCCTTCTCTGAACAGTTCTCTGCCCCACCTGCCTTTTACTTCACAAGTGCTCCCACCCTCTTTTCCCCCAGTGAGTTGCCAGCTCAGGGCAGTCTCTGTCGCACTGTAGCCTTCCTTGATGCCCCTGACCACGACGAGGAGGAGCGAGCCCCAGGTTTAGGGACTCATCCTGTCACTGGCAGAAGAGCAGCAATGTCTCAGAGGTCCGGTGAGACCTGAGTGTCATTCAAGAGCTGCCCTCCAGGCCTCAGCTCTCCTCACTGTTAGCTTCCCACGGCCACTTTTCCTCGTCCTTGCAGCAGGATGAGCTCTGTGAATGCCCTTGACCCTCCCCACTCCTGCCAGCCCAGCCACCCAGCTCAGTTCGGCTTAAGCTGAAGCTTCTTTGTCTCCTCTGGCACGCCAGTGCAGTTCCCTCTGCGGGGAGCAGCAGCCCCAGAGCACAGCAGGCAGCAGCGCAGGCCGCACCTGCACCAGCTCCCCTCCACGCGTGGCTGGGCTCTTGGTGGCAACTAAATGCTCCCTGTTTGCAGCTGGCACTGGAGGATGGCCCCAGGGCGGAGCCCAGCAGGGCTCCCACCGCATCCCCCGGAGCTTGGGGCAGACAGTGGTCCCAGAGCTGAGGTTAATGGTGCGCAGCCGGCGCTGCGGCTCGCAGTCAGTGTTTGCAAGTGTTGCCTTCTCACCTCCTGCAACTTGTGGGGAAAACGAGCTGTGCGGCCGGGCCGGCACTGCCCCTCTGGGCAGTGACAAGGCTGAAGGCCTTTGCTGTTGCAGAGGAGCCGGCATTGAGCCTTAGCAGGGCCCGGCAGGTGCGGAGCCGGATCTCGCCTGCTGCCCGGGGCTCGCTGCCCGCCAACGGCCCCCACCCGCCGCGCTCCCTTCTACAGGGATAGAAGGCTCTGTCTGCACAAGGGTTCCCATAATGTCTTTGTACCCGTGGCTGCGGAACGAGCGCGGAGAGTGAAAGTGTCGGTCACGTTGCTTGTGCAACGCATCAAAGAAATGCGGTCGCCAGTCGGGCTATAACCAGAGGCGTTTATTAAAAGTGTCGATAGCTTTTATAATCTTTTCACCATCGGGTTAGAATAGTGTGAGCCTGGATAGCCAATAGTAAAATTGTTCATAAGCTTGCTAACCAATAATAGTCGTGATCAATTCCCTAACAGCAACACCAGACTTTTCTCCCAAAGATAAATGCTTGTGTAATACTTCTTTCTGCAAACTATTGTGCACCTGCTACTTGTTACATTTTTAAAAACTTTGTTCCATCTCTCCTGCCTTGACTGAATAGTCCTTGCTTTCTAACTAAACGCTCTGTGTTCTCCCAGTTGCAAGTTCCCGGTGTTTTCTTACTCTACTGGGTCTTTCTGACTAAGCCCTGAAGTCAAGACTCAAAATGCATAACACCTTCTTTTTCCAATTGAATCTCTTGATCACAACAACAGTCCCCCACAAACACCCCTGGTTCCTCAGAGCCTGCCTGTACATTCCTGAAGCAAAGTTCAGAGAAAGAAATGATCGGGTTTCTGCACCCTTTCATTCACCGTGATGCGCCGTCAGGAGGCTGCTGTTGCCTCTGCCTTGTGAATTGGGACCCCACGGCTGCTGTGGCACCCCTTCCGGCTGCCACCTGCATTTTTCAGCCAAACTGCAACTGCCGCTTTCAAGCAGGGCTGTCCACGGTGCTTTCACGACAGCGAAGTCAGTCTTTTTGTCGCAGGCATAAGGATCAGCAGATACTGCAATGCCCACCACCCCTGAGCACTAAGGCGAGGAGAATGAAAGCCATACAGGCCACATTCACAGCGCTCAAACACAGCCCTGTTGCTGGTGCTCTTGAAATACAATCAGCTGACAGAGGCCAGCACTGAAATTGCCTCTGGAGTGTGGAATGAAACGAAAAACTCCACCGGGAGAAAGAGGAAGCAGAACTTCTGCACTCGCTTCATTGCTTCTTCCCAGCAGCAGGAGACGTGGCTGTCCAGAGGTACGTCCCGCTGCTGCTGACCACAGTCAGAGCACAGCCTGCTGCCCAGTCCCAGCGGGAAGGCCAGCCCAGCCCGGGGAGCTCCCGCAGCGTGGGCAGCTCAGCGGACGCGCTGCCAGGGCCGCAGCCCCGGGGACACGCCCGCCCATTGGGGGGCAGCGGCGCAGGCGCAATGTCCTGCGGCCCAAACTTGCTGCTGCTGCCACGCAGGGCCCATCCTCCTCCCCCTCCTCCTCTCCCAGCACGGCGCAAATCGCACCTCGCGGGATGCTTCTCCGGAGGCTGCTCAGGCGCCCCGCTCCTCTTTCCACCTGAGCGGCACTGCGGAGGAATCTTTGGCGCACTTCCGCGAGCCCGGGCCTCTCGCTTCGTGCTGAATCGGGGATGCAAACGGCCTTGTTAAGAAAGTCAGAAGCCAAGGGAACGGATTAGGAATGATTAGAAAAAAACTACCCTTCTTCCAGGCAAGGTACACCAAGTCATTTCCCACATTTCTCCTTTGCAGATTCTTCCAGTCGTCTGCTCGGAGAGCTCCAGCTTCTTCTGGTGCTTCCCATGAACCGATTGTACTCTTGATTTGCGCACCAACGCACCAGATGTGCAAGCATCTACGCTGAACTCAGAAACCAACTGCCTCTGTCAGACCATTCTCCCATTCCAGGTCACTTGCAAGATGTCCACTGAGAGCTTGGAAGGATTAGCCCACAGCTCTCCACTTCTGGCTGCAGGCTCCGGAGATTCTTTCTCTCCATTCAGCCAGCCTAACAATTGCTGCTACCCCCTCCTCCTGTTTCCTTAGCCTAGAACAGGAAGGACGGAAACCTTACCCACCGCACAACTCGCTAGTCCACCAGGAGGAGAAAGGACAAGTTGTCAAGCTCTCAAAACCTTGGTCCTGCTTTGCTGCAGACCAGAGTCGTGCTGCACACACAGTGTGGCAAGCCAAGAGAAGCTGCACGTGATGGCACATCTTGTGACAGGAGCTCGAGCAAGGTCTCCAGGAAAGGGTCTTGGAAAGAGCAGACATCACTGTGGGCAAGATTCTTGCAAAAGCAAAACAGCTTCCCAGAAGTGACATGGCAACGGAAAGAAACAGCCCAAGATGTTCCCGTATACTATGAATTGCTTCCCTTCTAGGCTCCCCTTTTCTGTCTTGCACTAGTTCTACCCCACAGTCATTCCAAACTGATCTTACCTAGAAGACCTAGGACTTAGCAAGTTTGAGACACTCTACAGTATCATTAGCTACACACAGTTTGCCTTCTCCCTGTTTGGCTTTGAAAGCAATGCTGGAGACGCCAGAAGCCTGCCAATGGAAGATTTTAGAGCCCAGTGCATTGCTCGGCTCTGGCTTCTAGAGACAGGGCATGTGCTCCCATGGGACTGCACCCTCAGCAGTGACAGTAGACAGCAGAAGCAACAAAGGTGATTCCCATGACACTGTCGCAGGGCTCAGGACTCCGTGTCTTGGCTTCACATGGCAAAGTTCACTGTCTGTTTGGACAGACTCAGCATCCAAACTAGTCTGCTTTTCTACCTGTGTCAATGAACAGCAGGAGAAGGAAACCAGCCTGCAGTTTCTTTGCAGAGAGGGCCTTTGCTCCCGGCTGAAAGTGCTGGATTGGCAGGGAGGAGGCAGACAGCTGAGAGCTGAGCTGCTCTATTGGACTGGCATCAGAACTCGGCAAAAAGAGTGTTTCCATTCTTTTATTTGAATCCTCCTATCGGCAGCCTCCGATTTTCACCTGGAACCGGACAAGAAAATAGCAACAGCCCTGGCGACGAGGGCACCGCGCCGGGCACGGCCCCGCCGCTCCCACTGCCCACGCCGAGCGGCCGGGGAGCAGCGCTGCGCCCCGCAGGGGCTGCACGTCTCCCTCCTCACGTCCTGCTCTGCCCTCCCACGGGGCTGCCTCTGCCTGGCGCTGGCAGGCGCCTCATTCAGCACTTTGCTCTGCTCCAGGCAAAAGGTGCGGACAGCGCTTTGCTTGCTCGTAAGCAAGAGACCGCGGCGCGGGGCGAGCGAGCAGCAGGGGCAAGTTGCAAGACTGCCGCAAGGAAGAGTTACAATCTGGTGAAGAAGAAGCTAAACAAGACGGTGCGTTTGGCGCGGCTGCGGGAGGAAGAGATGCTCCGTGACTCCGCTTCGGCCCCGGAGCGGAGCGGCCCGTGCTGGCCCGGGGCGCGCGGGGCTCGGCCGCGGGGCGCGCGGGGGAAAAACGGACACCCGGGCAACAGACACACGGACACGCGGACAAACGCTCCCAGCGCTTCAGCGGCAGCGGCGGCAGCAGCAGCAGCGGCAGCAGCGGCAGCAGCAGAAGAGCAACACAAAAGCAGCGGTTCTCCAGAGCCTCCGCGTTCCTTCTCCTGCTCCTCCTCTCCTTCTCCCAGTGTCCCGCATCCCCTGTCCCGCTCTCCCTTCAGTGCTCCACCCCGTCCGCCCCTTCCGCGGCCTCCCCTCTCCCCATGCCAGGCCGGGCCATGCGCCCGGCCCGCCCGCGGCCCCGGGCGGGGCTTCGCCCTCCCCGCCCCCGGGCGTCCCGCCGCGGTCTCGCCTCCGCCCGGCTCTTGCCGTACTGGCGGTGGCGCTGCTGGGCGGGCATCAGTGCCTGCCTCTTGGGCAGCATTGCCAGCCTCTGGCTCCGGCTGGCCCGACTCCGGCCCCGGCCCCAGGCCCGGCTTCGACTCCGGCCCCGGCCCCGGGCCCGGGCCCGGCCCCGCCTCCGACTCCGGCCCCGGGCCCGGCTCCTCCCGGGACCCGCCGAGGACACAGACGGCGCGGCCGCTCCCGCCGCGTCCGCGGCGTCTTCCCCGGTCCGAGCTCTTCCGCTCGGCAGCGCGGCCCCCGCCCCCGAGCCGCCGGTGTCCCCTTCGAAAGAGGCAACATCTGGGGATACCCGGCCCGGGGCGGTTGAGGAGCGGCCGCGGGCCGTTTCTGGAGCCGGGCCGAGCGCTGACGGCCGCGTCTCGCCGGCAGGGAAGGCGCAGCAGGGCCTGACGGAGCGCTACCGGGTGGGTTCGCTGCTGGGGCGCGGCGGCTTCGGCAGCGTCTTCGCGGCGACGCGGCTCTCGGACGGCGCCCCGGTGAGTGGCGGGGCCGGCGGCGGGCGCAGGAGGAGGGGGGCGGAGGAGGAGGAGGGCGCAGGAGAAGGAGGATGGGGCTCGGCAGGGCGGGCGGCGAGCTCAACCCGCTGCTCCCCTTGGCTTGCAGGTGGCCATCAAACGGGTGCCACGGAACCGCATCCGTCATTGGGGCGAGCTGGTGAGTGAGCGGGGGCAGGAGGGGGGTGGTGGGCAGCGGGAGAAGCCGGGGCGTGACGGGCGGGGATAAGCCGAGGCCCGGGAGGGTGGAAGGCGGCAGGACGCCTCGGGGGAGAGCGGGCGTGGGGGCAGCGGAGGGCGCAGAGCATCCCGGGCTGGGCGAGGGCCTTCGCGAGCCCTGGCACGGCACCAGCCCCACTGACGGCATCGTGCTCCTCCCGCAGCCCAACGGCACCAGCGCACCACTCGAGATCGTGCTGCTGGACAAGGTGTCCACCGGCTTCCCTGGTGTGGTGCAGCTCCTCGAGTGGCTCGTGCTCCCCAACAACGTGGTGCTGGTGATGGAGCGGCCGGAGCACTCTCAGGACCTGCTTCATTTTATTCGAGAGCGGGGCTTCCTGTCAGAGGAGGTGGCACGGGAGCTGTTCCGCCAGGTCCTGGAGGCCGTGCGGCACTGCACCAGCTGCGGGGTCCTTCACAGGGACCTGAAACCAGAGAACATCCTGGTTGACCTGGCCACCGGCCAGGCGAAATTGATCGACTTTGGCTGCGGCACCCACCTGCAAGACACAGCCTACACCCGCTTTGCAGGTGAGTCCCCGCCGGGGTAGGCTCCCGGTGCCGGCATCTCGCGGCCCAACCTGGCTGTGGCAGCGGGGATTCTCCCTTTTGATGCCACGACCGAGTGTTCAGCCCAGTTGCTTTTGAGTGTGGGTGGCCGGGGGGCCATCTTCCAGCGCTGCTGGCAGCCTTCGCCAGCCACTCTGCCCAGGACTGGCGCTGGGGCTGGGGCAGCCAGCGTGACAAAAACACACCCGTGGGTGGGGATAGCAGAGACGGGGGGCCCAGAAGCTGTGCACCCGCCGGTTTGGTGTGCAGGCGAGAAAGGGCTTGGACTGCTCAGCTCGCCTTGCTTGCCTTGGCTTCAGAATGTTTTGGGGGGCAATGCAGGCAGGCAGGGTGAAGGCATAGTTTCCCCCCGCCCCCCCCCCCCCGGCACTGAGCAGGTTTTCCCTTTGCCTGGAATGCTCGGGCCTTGCCAGGGCTTCCGCTGCCCTCTTGCGACACCGGTGGCTTCTTTTACAACCCCCAGTTTGTCCACAAGTCACAGGCGCTGGCGAGAGGGCAGCGGGTCACGCCGCGTGCCACTGGTGCGGCCCCCGCGTGCCCAGGGATGCTGGGCCGAGGCTCCGGGAGCAGGCAGCATCCCCCTAATGAACTGCCTCTCTGTTCCGTAGGAACACCATCGTACAGCCCCCCGGAATGGAACCACTTTGGCTGGTACTACGGCGAGGCAGCTACCGTCTGGTCCCTGGGCATCGTGCTGCACCAGATGGTCTGCGGGCAGCACCCGTTCCCGAAGGGCCGGAACATCAGCTGGGGCCAGCTGTCGCTCCCACAACGGCTCTCTCAAGGTACGGGGGGAATAGCAGTGCTGGGAGACAGCAGCGGGCTCATGAGCATCCCGCTCTGGCAGCTGCCGAGGAGGTGGCACATGCCCCGCTCTCCTGCTCTCCTCCAAAACAAAGGATGGACGGGAAAGTTCAGGCACAGCTCGGAGCCCCCATGGCATGGCCTGGGCATGGCAATAGTGGGGCAAAGCGGACAGGAGCCTTCTGCAACTGACCGGCGCTTTCTGGTTTCTCCCCGCAGACTGCAAGGAACTCATCAGATGGTGTCTGTCCCTGCACTCCTTGGACAGGCCCTCATTAGAAGACCTGTCGTGTGATCCTTGGCTGCAGGATATTCACCATCCATAGAAGAAGGGAGAGAGCCACAGGCACACTTTGATCCAGGGAGCCGGTAAGTTACAGCTCCACACGTGCCTTGGCAAGAAGAAGCCAAGAAGCGCAGGCTTTTTTGCCCTGCCTGTATCGCTGCGCAGGGGTCGTCAGATGGGAACACGCAGCCCTTGTGCTGGAGCTGAGCTGCTCTTCCCAGCACTGGTGGCCGCCGTGCAAGCTGCTTTTGCTTGTCCTGCTTCACTGACAGCCGGGGCCCTGGGCGGGGCACTGACAGCCTGCTCTCAGCCGCAGGGAAGAAGGAGCCCCTGGAGAAGCTGTACCAGGTGGGGCTGCTGCGTCTGGAGACGTGGAGGACGACGTCAGGGATGACAAGCTCTTCCTCGACCTGGCCACCGGCAAGCTGAAGATGATGGGCTTCGATTCTGGCACCTTCTTCAAAGCCAGGCTCCACAGCGAATTTACAGATGAGTCCACACCCAGGGGGATGCTCCCAGATTTGGGCATTGCACGGCCTGGCCGGGAAGCAAAGGCTCCCCCCTTTGCTGGGGTGGATGCAACTAATTCTTCAGCCGGCTGCCAAGCTGCTTTTCGGCGGGGCGGGCGGGATGGGCTGGGGTGCTTACGAAATGGGAGTCGGCCCCTGGCCCTGCCAACAGCCCCCACCACCCACTGTTCCCCGGGCTGGGGCTGGGGCTGGGGCAGCCAGCCCGACACAAACAAGCCCCCATGGCAGGCAGGAGCAGAGGTGGCACTCCAGGAGCTGTGCACGGGCTGCTTTGTTTTGCGGGAAAGGAAGGGCTCGGGCTGCTCCACTCCCCTTGTTTGCTTTGGGCTCGCCGTGCCTGTTGGGGGGCAGTGCAGGGGGGAAGGGAGAAAGCGTGGGCTTCCCTCGCCCGTGGGTGGGTTTTTCCCCAGCACGTAGGGAAGGTTGGGCCTTCCTCAGGCCCCCGACAGAGAGAAGATTTTTGACCTTTTTTCTTGTTTCTCCTTTTTGTCTGTAATCCCTTTTCATTAATTTGTTGTTTGTTTTTCTTCAAGGAAGCGTTGTAGGTGGTGTCCAGTCTGGATCGGGAAGCGCTTGGGACCAGCTGCGGCGTGGATGGCACGTGGCCTTGGAGAAGGCCGAGGACACGGCTTGGGAGCAGCTTTTCTTCCGGCGGCGGGTGGCGTGCGGTGGGTCCCCGTCTTCTTGGCACGGCTGGGATAAGGGCTTTTGGGAGATGGCAGCGAGCACAGGAGCATCCCGCTCTGGGCAGCTGCTGAGGAGGTGGATCTGCCACGGCTGGCTGCGGGCGTTGGCACGTGTCCTGCCATCCTGCTCTCCTGCCAGAGGCAGCAGGGACGGGCGGCTTCGGGCACCGCTCTGAGCACGGCCAGCGCGGCCTGGGCACCGCGGGCGGCTGGGACAAGGGGGACAGCAGCCTTCAAGTGACGGGCGGTTTCTGCTTTCTCTCCTTGCAGCCGGGCTCTGTGGATGCTGAGGCTGCTCTGGGCTCCGCCAGGGCTCTGCTGCGGCTCAGCACCGGGCCGGAAGAAGCCAAAGAAGAACCGGTGTGAGCTGCAGCAGAGACGTGCCCGAGCATTTTGGCAACGCAGCTCAAGCCTGCAGAGTGCACGCCTCCAGGGGAAAACATGACACCACCCCCCCGCCCCAAATAAACTTGTTCAATAACTTGTGAAATGAAATCAATGTGGGATGACCCCAAATGACATTTCTCAGCTTGCTCAAGCTTTAGCTCAGCCCTTCTCTGAACAGTTCTCTGCCCCACCTGCCTTTTACTTCACAAGTGCTCCCACCCTCTTTTCCCCCAGTGAGTTGCCAGCTCAGGGCAGTCTCTGTCGCACTGTAGCCTTCCTTGATGCCCCTGACCACGACGAGGAGGAGCGAGCCCCAGGTTTAGGGACTCATCCTGTCACTGGCAGAAGAGCAGCAATGTCTCAGAGGTCCGGTGAGACCTGAGTGTCATTCAAGAGCTGCCCTCCAGGCCTCAGCTCTCCTCACTGTTAGCTTCCCACGGCCACTTTTCCTCGTCCTTGCAGCAGGATGAGCTCTGTGAATGCCCTTGACCCTCCCCACTCCTGCCAGCCCAGCCACCCAGCTCAGTTCGGCTTAAGCTGAAGCTTCTTTGTCTCCTCTGGCACGCCAGTGCAGTTCCCTCTGCGGGGAGCAGCAGCCCCAGAGCACAGCAGGCAGCAGCGCAGGCCGCACCTGCACCAGCTCCCCTCCACGCGTGGCTGGGCTCTTGGTGGCAACTAAATGCTCCCTGTTTGCAGCTGGCACTGGAGGATGGCCCCAGGGCGGAGCCCAGCAGGGCTCCCACCGCATCCCCCGGAGCTTGGGGCAGACAGTGGTCCCAGAGCTGAGGTTAATGGTGCGCAGCCGGCGCTGCGGCTCGCAGTCAGTGTTTGCAAGTGTTGCCTTCTCACCTCCTGCAACTTGTGGGGAAAACGAGCTGTGCGGCCGGGCCGGCACTGCCCCTCTGGGCAGTGACAAGGCTGAAGGTCTTTGCTGTTGCAGAGGAGCCGGCATTGAGCCTTAGCAGGGCCCGGCAGGTGCGGAGCCGGATCTCGCCTGCTGCCCGGGGCTCGCTGCCCGCCAACGGCCCCCACCCGCCGCGCTCCCTTCTACAGGGATAGAAGGCTCTGTCTGCACAAGGGTTCCCATAATGTCTTTGTACCCGTGGCTGCGGAACGAGCGCGGAGAGTGAAAGTGTCGGTCACGTTGCTTGTGCAACGCATCAAAGAAATGCGGTCGCCAGTCGGGCTATAACCAGAGGCGTTTATTAAAAGTGTCGATAGCTTTTATAATCTTTTCACCATCGGGTTAGAATAGTGTGAGCCTGGATAGCCAATAGTAAAATTGTTCATAAGCTTGCTAACCAATAATAGTCGTGATCAATTCCCTAACAGCAACACCAGACTTTTCTCCCAAAGATAAATGCTTGTGTAATACTTCTTTCTGCAAACTATTGTGCACCTGCTACTTGTTACATTTTTAAAAACTTTGTTCCATCTCTCCTGCCTTGACTGAATAGTCCTTGCTTTCTAACTAAACGCTCTGTGTTCTCCCAGTTGCAAGTTCCCGGTGTTTTCTTACTCTACTGGGTCTTTCTGACTAAGCCCTGAAGTCAAGACTCAAAATGCATAACACCTTCTTTTTCCAATTGAATCTCTTGATCACAACAACAGTCCCCCACAAACACCCCTGGTTCCTCAGAGCCTGCCTGTACATTCCTGAAGCAAAGTTCAGAGAAAGAAATGATCGGGTTTCTGCACCCTTTCATTCACCGTGATGCGCCGTCAGGAGGCTGCTGTTGCCTCTGCCTTGTGAATTGGGACCCCACGGCTGCTGTGGCACCCCTTCCGGCTGCCACCTGCATTTTTCAGCCAAACTGCAACTGCCGCTTTCAAGCAGGGCTGTCCACGGTGCTTTCACGACAGCGAAGTCAGTCTTTTTGTCGCAGGCATAAGGATCAGCAGATACTGCAATGCCCACCACCCCTGAGCACTAAGGCGAGGAGAATGAAAGCCATACAGGCCACATTCACAGCGCTCAAACACAGCCCTGTTGCTGGTGCTCTTGAAATACAATCAGCTGACAGAGGCCAGCACTGAAATTGCCTCTGGAGTGTGGAATGAAACGAAAAACTCCACCGGGAGAAAGAGGAAGCAGAACTTCTGCACTCGCTTCATTGCTTCTTCCCAGCAGCAGGAGACGTGGCTGTCCAGAGGTACGTCCCGCTGCTGCTGACCACAGTCAGAGCACAGCCTGCTGCCCAGTCCCAGCGGGAAGGCCAGCCCAGCCCGGGGAGCTCCCGCAGCGTGGGCAGCTCAGCGGACGCGCTGCCAGGGCCGCAGCCCCGGGGACACGCCCGCCCATTGGGGGGCAGCGGCGCAGGCGCAATGTCCTGCGGCCCAAACTTGCTGCTGCTGCCACGCAGGGCCCATCCTCCTCCCCCTCCTCCTCTCCCAGCACGGCGCAAATCGCACCTCGCGGGATGCTTCTCCGGAGGCTGCTCAGGCGCCCCGCTCCTCTTTCCACCTGAGCGGCACTGCGGAGGAATCTTTGGCGCACTTCCGCGAGCCCGGGCCTCTCGCTTCGTGCTGAATCGGGGATGCAAACGGCCTTGTTAAGAAAGTCAGAAGCCAAGGGAACGGATTAGGAATTATTAGAAAAAAACTACCCTTCTTCCAGGCAAGGTACACCAAGTCATTTCCCACATTTCTCCTTTGCAGATTCTTCCAGTCGTCTGCTCGGAGAGCTCCAGCTTCTTCTGGTGCTTCCCATGAACCGATTGTACTCTTGATTTGCGCACCAACGCACCAGATGTGCAAGCACCTACGCTGAACTCAGAAACCAACTGCCTCTGTCAGACCATTCTCCCATTCCAGGTCACTTGCAAGATGTCCACTGAGAGCTTGGAAGGATTAGCCCACAGCTCTCCACTTCTGGCTGCAGGCTCCGGAGATTCTTTCTCTCCATTCAGCCAGCCTAACAATTGCTGCTACCCCCTCCTCCTGTTTCCTTAGCCTAGAACAGGAAGGACGGAAACCTTACCCACCGCACAACTCGCTAGTCCACCAGGAGGAGAAAGGACAAGTTGTCAAGCTCTCAAAACCTTGGTCCTGCTTTGCTGCAGACCAGAGTCGTGCTGCACACACAGTGTGGCAAGCCAAGAGAAGCTGCACGTGATGGCACATCTTGTGACAGGAGCTCGAGCAAGGTCTCCAGGAAAGGGTCTTGGAAAGAGCAGACATCACTGTGGGCAAGATTCTTGCAAAAGCAAAACAGCTTCCCAGAAGTGACATGGCAACGGAAAGAAACAGCCCAAGATGTTCCCGTATACTATTAATTGCTTCCCTTCTAGGCTCCCCTTTTCTGTCTTGCACTAGTTCTACCCCACAGTCATTCCAAACTGATCTTACCTAGAAGACCTAGGACTTAGCAAGTTTGAGACACTCTACAGTATCATTAGCTACACACAGTTTGCCTTCTCCCTGTTTGGCTTTGAAAGCAATGCTGGAGACGCCAGAAGCCTGCCAATGGAAGATTTTAGAGCCCAGTGCATTGCTCGGCTCTGGCTTCTAGAGACAGGGCATGTGCTCCCATGGGACTGCACCCTCAGCAGTGACAGTAGACAGCAGAAGCAACAAAGGTGATTCCCATGACACTGTCGCAGGGCTCAGGACTCCGTGTCTTGGCTTCACATGGCAAAGTTCACTGTCTGTTTGGACAGACTCAGCATCCAAACTAGTCTGCTTTTCTACCTGTGTCAATGAACAGCAGGAGAAGGAAACCAGCCTGCAGTTTCTTTGCAGAGAGGGCCTTTGCTCCCGGCTGAAAGTGCTGGATTGGCAGGGAGGAGGCAGACAGCTGAGAGCTGAGCTGCTCTATTGGACTGGCATCAGAACTCGGCAAAAAGAGTGTTTCCATTCTTTTATTTGAATCCTCCTATCGGCAGCCTCCGATTTTCACCTGGAACCGGACAAGAAAATGGCAACAGCCCTGGCGACGAGGGCACCGCGCCGGGCACGGCCCCGCCGCTCCCACTGCCCACGCCGAGCGGCCGGGGAGCAGCGCTGCGCCCCGCAGGGGCTGCACGTCTCCCTCCTCACGTCCTGCTCTGCCCTCCCACGGGGCTGCCTCTGCCTGGCGCTGGCAGGCGCCTCATTCAGCACTTTGCTCTGCTCCAGGCAAAAGGTGCGGACAGCGCTTTGCTTGCTCGTAAGCAAGAGACCGCGGCGCGGGGCGAGCGAGCAGCAGGGGCAAGTTGCAAGACTGCCGCAAGGAAGAGTTACAATCTGGTGAAGAAGAAGCTAAACAAGACGGTGCGTTTGGCGCGGCTGCGGGAGGAAGAGATGCTCCGTGACTCCGCTTCGGCCCCGGAGCGGAGCGGCCCGTGCTGGCCCGGGGCGCGCGGGGCTCGGCCGCGGGGCGCGCGGGGGAAAAACGGACACCCGGGCAACAGACACACGGACACGCGGACAAACGCTCCCAGCGCTTCAGCGGCAGCGGCGGCAGCAGCAGCAGCGGCAGCAGCGGCAGCAGCAGAAGAGCAACACAAAAGCAGCGGTTCTCCAGAGCCTCCGCGTTCCTTCTCCTGCTCCTCCTCTCCTTCTCCCAGTGTCCCGCATCCCCTGTCCCGCTCTCCCTTCAGTGCTCCACCCCGTCCGCCCCTTCCGCGGCCTCCCCTCTCCCCATGCCAGGCCGGGCCATGCGCCCGGCCCGCCCGCGGCCCCGGGCGGGGCTTCGCCCTCCCCGCCCCCGGGCGTCCCGCCGCGGTCTCGCCTCCGCCCGGCTCTTGCCGTACTGGCGGTGGCGCTGCTGGGCGGGCATCAGTGCCTGCCTCTTGGGCAGCATTGCCAGCCTCTGGCTCCGGCTGGCCCGACTCCGGCCCCGGCCCCAGGCCCGGCTTCGACTCCGGCCCCGGCCCCGGGCCCGGGCCCGGCCCCGCCTCCGACTCCGGCCCCGGGCCCGGCTCCTCCCGGGACCCGCCGAGGACACAGACGGCGCGGCCGCTCCCGCCGCGTCCGCGGCGTCTTCCCCGGTCCGAGCTCTTCCGCTCGGCAGCGCGGCCCCCGCCCCCGAGCCGCCGGTGTCCCCTTCGAAAGAGGCAACATCTGGGGATACCCGGCCCGGGGCGGTTGAGGAGCGGCCGCGGGCCGTTTCTGGAGCCGGGCCGAGCGCTGACGGCCGCGTCTCGCCGGCAGGGAAGGCGCAGCAGGGCCTGACGGAGCGCTACCGGGTGGGTTCGCTGCTGGGGCGCGGCGGCTTCGGCAGCGTCTTCGCGGCGACGCGGCTCTCGGACGGCGCCCCGGTGAGTGGCGGGGCCGGCGGCGGGCGCAGGAGGAGGGGGGCGGAGGAGGAGGAGGGCGCAGGAGAAGGAGGATGGGGCTCGGCAGGGCGGGCGGCGAGCTCAACCCGCTGCTCCCCTTGGCTTGCAGGTGGCCATCAAACGGGTGCCACGGAACCGCATCCGTCATTGGGGCGAGCTGGTGAGTGAGCGGGGGCAGGAGGGGGGTGGTGGGCAGCGGGAGAAGCCGGGGCGTGACGGGCGGGGATAAGCCGAGGCCCGGGAGGGTGGAAGGCGGCAGGACGCCTCGGGGGAGAGCGGGCGTGGGGGCAGCGGAGGGCGCAGAGCATCCCGGGCTGGGCGAGGGCCTTCGCGAGCCCTGGCACGGCACCAGCCCCACTGACGGCATCGTGCTCCTCCCGCAGCCCAACGGCACCAGCGCACCACTCGAGATCGTGCTGCTGGACAAGGTGTCCACCGGCTTCCCTGGTGTGGTGCAGCTCCTCGAGTGGCTCGTGCTCCCCAACAACGTGGTGCTGGTGATGGAGCGGCCGGAGCACTCTCAGGACCTGCTTCATTTTATTCGAGAGCGGGGCTTCCTGTCAGAGGAGGTGGCACGGGAGCTGTTCCGCCAGGTCCTGGAGGCCGTGCGGCACTGCACCAGCTGCGGGGTCCTTCACAGGGACCTGAAACCAGAGAACATCCTGGTTGACCTGGCCACCGGCCAGGCGAAATTGATCGACTTTGGCTGCGGCACCCACCTGCAAGACACAGCCTACACCCGCTTTGCAGGTGAGTCCCCGCCGGGGTAGGCTCCCGGTGCCGGCATCTCGCGGCCCAACCTGGCTGTGGCAGCGGGGATTCTCCCTTTTGATGCCACGACCGAGTGTTCAGCCCAGTTGCTTTTGAGTGTGGGTGGCCGGGGGGCCATCTTCCAGCGCTGCTGGCAGCCTTCGCCAGCCACTCTGCCCAGGACTGGCGCTGGGGCTGGGGCAGCCAGCGTGACAAAAACACACCCGTGGGTGGGGATAGCAGAGACGGGGGGCCCAGAAGCTGTGCACCCGCCGGTTTGGTGTGCAGGCGAGAAAGGGCTTGGACTGCTCAGCTCGCCTTGCTTGCCTTGGCTTCAGAATGTTTTGGGGGGCAATGCAGGCAGGCAGGGTGAAGGCATAGTTTCCCCCCGCCCCCCCCCCCCCGGCACTGAGCAGGTTTTCCCTTTGCCTGGAATGCTCGGGCCTTGCCAGGGCTTCCGCTGCCCTCTTGCGACACCGGTGGCTTCTTTTACAACCCCCAGTTTGTCCACAAGTCACAGGCGCTGGCGAGAGGGCAGCGGGTCACGCCGCGTGCCACTGGTGCGGCCCCCGCGTGCCCAGGGATGCTGGGGCGAGGCTCCGGGAGCAGGCAGCATCCCCCTAATGAACTGCCTCTCTGTTCCGTAGGAACACCATCGTACAGCCCCCCGGAATGGAACCACTTTGGCTGGTACTACGGCGAGGCAGCTACCGTCTGGTCCCTGGGCATCGTGCTGCACCAGATGGTCTGCGGGCAGCACCCGTTCCCGAAGGGCCGGAACATCAGCTGGGGCCAGCTGTCGCTCCCACAACGGCTCTCTCAAGGTACGGGGGGAATAGCAGTGCTGGGAGACAGCAGCGGGCTCATGAGCATCCCGCTCTGGCAGCTGCCGAGGAGGTGGCACATGCCCCGCTCTCCTGCTCTCCTCCAAAACAAAGGATGGACGGGAAAGTTCAGGCACAGCTCGGAGCCCCCATGGCATGGCCTGGGCATGGCAATAGTGGGGCAAAGCGGACAGGAGCCTTCTGCAACTGACCGGCGCTTTCTGGTTTCTCCCCACAGACTGCAAGGAACTCATCAGATGGTGTCTGTCCCTGCACTCCTTGGACAGGCCCTCATTAGAAGACCTGTCGTGTGATCCTTGGCTGCAGGATATTCACCATCCATAGAAGAAGGGAGAGAGCCACAGGCACACTTTGATCCAGGGAGCCGGTAAGTTACAGCTCCACACGTGCCTTGGCAAGAAGAAGCCAAGAAGCGCAGGCTTTTTTGCCCTGCCTGTATCGCTGCGCAGGGGTCGTCAGATGGGAACACGCAGCCCTTGTGCTGGAGCTGAGCTGCTCTTCCCAGCACTGGTGGCCGCCGTGCAAGCTGCTTTTGCTTGTCCTGCTTCACTGACAGCCGGGGCCCTGGGCGGGGCACTGACAGCCTGCTCTCAGCCGCAGGGAAGAAGGAGCCCCTGGAGAAGCTGTACCAGGTGGGGCTGCTGCGTCTGGAGACGTGGAGGACGACGTCAGGGATGACAAGCTCTTCCTCGACCTGGCCACCGGCAAGCTGAAGATGATGGGCTTCGATTCTGGCACCTTCTTCAAAGCCAGGCTCCACAGCGAATTTACAGATGAGTCCACACCCAGGGGGATGCTCCCAGATTTGGGCATTGCACGGCCTGGCCGGGAAGCAAAGGCTCCCCCCTTTGCTGGGGTGGATGCAACTAATTCTTCAGCCGGCTGCCAAGCTGCTTTTCGGCGGGGCGGGCGGGATGGGCTGGGGTGCTTACGAAATGGGAGTCGGCCCCTGGCCCTGCCAACAGCCCCCACCACCCACTGTTCCCCGGGCTGGGGCTGGGGCTGGGGCAGCCAGCCCGACACAAACAAGCCCCCATGGCAGGAGCAGAGGTGGCACTCCAGGAGCTGTGCACGGGCTGCTTTGTTTTGCGGGAAAGGAAGGGCTCGGGCTGCTCCACTCCCCTTGTTTGCTTTGGGCTCGCCGTGCCTGTTGGGGGGCAGTGCAGGGGGGAAGGGAGAAAGCGTGGGCTTCCCTCGCCCGTGGGTGGGTTTTTCCCCAGCACGTAGGGAAGGTTGGGCCTTCCTCAGGCCCCCGACAGAGAGAAGATTTTTGACCTTTTTTCTTGTTTCTCCTTTTTGTCTGTAATCCCTTTTCATTAATTTGTTGTTTGTTTTTCTTCAAGGAAGCGTTGTAGGTGGTGTCCAGTCTGGATCGGGAAGCGCTTGGGACCAGCTGCGGCGTGGATGGCACGTGGCCTTGGAGAAGGCCGAGGACACAGCTTGGGAGCAGCTTTTCTTCCGGCGGCGGGTGGCGTGCGGTGGGTCCCCGTCTTCTTGGCACGGCTGGGATAAGGGCTTTTGGGAGATGGCAGCGAGCACAGGAGCATCCCGCTCTGGGCAGCTGCTGAGGAGGTGGATCTGCCACGGCTGGCTGCGGGCGGTGGCACGTGTCCTGCCATCCTGCTCTCCTGCCAGAGGCAGCAGGGACGGGCGGCTTCGGGCACCGCTCTGAGCACGGCCAGCGCGGCCTGGGCACCGCGGGCGGCTGGGACAAGGGGGACAGCAGCCTTCAAGTGACGGGCGGTTTCTGCTTTCTCTCCTTGCAGCCGGGCTCTGTGGATGCTGAGGCTGCTCTGGGCTCCGCCAGGGCTCTGCTGCGGCTCAGCACCGGGCCGGAAGAAGCCAAAGAAGAACCGGTGTGAGCTGCAGCAGAGACGTGCCCGAGCATTTTGGCAACGCAGCTCAAGCCTGCAGAGTGCACGCCTCCAGGGGAAAACATGACACCACCCCCCCGCCCCAAATAAACTTGTTCAATAACTTGTGAAATGAAATCAATGTGGGATGACCCCAAATGACATTTCTCAGCTTGCTCAAGCTTTAGCTCAGCCCTTCTCTGAACAGTTCTCTGCCCCACCTGCCTTTTACTTCACAAGTGCTCCCACCCTCTTTTCCCCCAGTGAGTTGCCAGCTCAGGGCAGTCTCTGTCGCACTGTAGCCTTCCTTGATGCCCCTGACCACGACGAGGAGGAGCGAGCCCCAGGTTTAGGGACTCATCCTGTCACTGGCAGAAGAGCAGCAATGTCTCAGAGGTCCGGTGAGACCTGAGTGTCATTCAAGAGCTGCCCTCCAGGCCTCAGCTCTCCTCACTGTTAGCTTCCCACGGCCACTTTTCCTCGTCCTTGCAGCAGGATGAGCTCTGTGAATGCCCTTGACCCTCCCCACTCCTGCCAGCCCAGCCACCCAGCTCAGTTCGGCTTAAGCTGAAGCTTCTTTGTCTCCTCTGGCACGCCAGTGCAGTTCCCTCTGCGGGGAGCAGCAGCCCCAGAGCACAGCAGGCAGCAGCGCAGGCCGCACCTGCACCAGCTCCCCTCCACGCGTGGCTGGGCTCTTGGTGGCAACTAAATGCTCCCTGTTTGCAGCTGGCACTGGAGGATGGCCCCAGGGCGGAGCCCAGCAGGGCTCCCACCGCATCCCCCGGAGCTTGGGGCAGACAGTGGTCCCAGAGCTGAGGTTAATGGTGCGCAGCCGGCGCTGCGGCTCGCAGTCAGTGTTTGCAAGTGTTGCCTTCTCACCTCCTGCAACTTGTGGGGAAAACGAGCTGTGCGGCCGGGCCGGCACTGCCCCTCTGGGCAGTGACAAGGCTGAAGGCCTTTGCTGTTGCAGAGGAGCCGGCATTGAGCCTTAGCAGGGCCCGGCAGGTGCGGAGCCGGATCTCGCCTGCTGCCCGGGGCTCGCTGCCCGCCAACGGCCCCCACCCGCCGCGCTCCCTTCTACAGGGATAGAAGGCTCTGTCTGCACAAGGGTTCCCATAATGTCTTTGTACCCGTGGCTGCGGAACGAGCGCGGAGAGTGAAAGTGTCGGTCACGTTGCTTGTGCGACGCATCAAAGAAATGCGGTCGCCAGTCGGGCTATAACCAGAGGCGTTTATTAAAAGTGTCGATAGCTTTTATAATCTTTTCACCATCGGGTTAGAATAGTGTGAGCCTGGATAGCCAATAGTAAAATTGTTCATAAGCTTGCTAACCAATAATAGTCGTGATCAATTCCCTAACAGCAACACCAGACTTTTCTCCCAAAGATAAATGCTTGTGTAATACTTCTTTCTGCAAACTATTGTGCACCTGCTACTTGTTACATTTTTAAAAACTTTGTTCCATCTCTCCTGCCTTGACTGAATAGTCCTTGCTTTCTAACTAAACGCTCTGTGTTCTCCCAGTTGCAAGTTCCCGGTGTTTTCTTACTCTACTGGGTCTTTCTGACTAAGCCCTGAAGTCAAGACTCAAAATGCATAACACCTTCTTTTTCCAATTGAATCTCTTGATCACAACAACAGTCCCCCACAAACACCCCTGGTTCCTCAGAGCCTGCCTGTACATTCCTGAAGCAAAGTTCAGAGAAAGAAATGATCGGGTTTCTGCACCCTTTCATTCACCGTGATGCGCCGTCAGGAGGCTGCTGTTGCCTCTGCCTTGTGAATTGGGACCCCACGGCTGCTGTGGCACCCCTTCCGGCTGCCACCTGCATTTTTCAGCCAAACTGCAACTGCCGCTTTCAAGCAGGGCTGTCCACGGTGCTTTCACGACAGCGAAGTCAGTCTTTTTGTCGCAGGCATAAGGATCAGCAGATACTGCAATGCCCACCACCCCTGAGCACTAAGGCGAGGAGAATGAAAGCCATACAGGCCACATTCACAGCGCTCAAACACAGCCCTGTTGCTGGTGCTCTTGAAATACAATCAGCTGACAGAGGCCAGCACTGAAATTGCCTCTGGAGTGTGGAATGAAACGAAAAACTCCACCGGGAGAAAGAGGAAGCAGAACTTCTGCACTCGCTTCATTGCTTCTTCCCAGCAGCAGGAGACGTGGCTGTCCAGAGGTACGTCCCGCTGCTGCTGACCACAGTGAGAGCACAGCCTGCTGCCCAGTCCCAGCGGGAAGGCCAGCCCAGCCCGGGGAGCTCCCGCAGCGTGGGCAGCTCAGCGGACGCGCTGCCAGGGCCGCAGCCCCGGGGACACGCCCGCCCATTGGGGGGCAGCGGCGCAGGCGCAATGTCCTGCGGCCCAAACTTGCTGCTGCTGCCACGCAGGGCCCATCCTCCTCCCCCTCCTCCTCTCCCAGCACGGCGCAAATCGCACCTCGCGGGATGCTTCTCCGGAGGCTGCTCAGGCGCCCCGCTCCTCTTTCCACCTGAGCGGCACTGCGGAGGAATCTTTGGCGCACTTCCGCGAGCCCGGGCCTCTCGCTTCGTGCTGAATCGGGGATGCAAACGGCCTTGTTAAGAAAGTCAGAAGCCAAGGGAACGGATTAGGAATGATTAGAAAAAAACTACCCTTCTTCCAGGCAAGGTACACCAAGTCATTTCCCACATTTCTCCTTTGCAGATTCTTCCAGTCGTCTGCTCGGAGAGCTCCAGCTTCTTCTGGTGCTTCCCATGAACCGATTGTACTCTTGATTTGCGCACCAACGCACCAGATGTGCAAGCACCTACGCTGAACTCAGAAACCAACTGCCTCTGTCAGACCATTCTCCCATTCCAGGTCACTTGCAAGATGTCCACTGAGAGCTTGGAAGGATTAGCCCACAGCTCTCCACTTCTGGCTGCAGGCTCCGGAGATTCTTTCTCTCCATTCAGCCAGCCTAACAATTGCTGCTACCCCCTCCTCCTGTTTCCTTAGCCTAGAACAGGAAGGACGGAAACCTTACCCACCGCACAACTCGCTAGTCCACCAGGAGGAGAAAGGACAAGTTGTCAAGCTCTCAAAACCTTGGTCCTGCTTTGCTGCAGACCAGAGTCGTGCTGCACACACAGTGTGGCAAGCCAAGAGAAGCTGCACGTGATGGCACATCTTGTGACAGGAGCTCGAGCAAGGTCTCCAGGAAAGGGTCTTGGAAAGAGCAGACATCACTGTGGGCAAGATTCTTGCAAAAGCAAAACAGCTTCCCAGAAGTGACATGGCAACGGAAAGAAACAGCCCAAGATGTTCCCGTATACTATTAATTGCTTCCCTTCTAGGCTCCCCTTTTCTGTCTTGCACTAGTTCTACCCCACAGTCATTCCAAACTGATCTTACCTAGAAGACCTAGGACTTAGCAAGTTTGAGACACTCTACAGTATCATTAGCTACACACAGTTTGCCTTCTCCCTGTTTGGCTTTGAAAGCAATGCTGGAGACGCCAGAAGCCTGCCAATGGAAGATTTTAGAGCCCAGTGCATTGCTCGGCTCTGGCTTCTAGAGACAGGGCATGTGCTCCCATGGGACTGCACCCTCAGCAGTGACAGTAGACAGCAGAAGCAACAAAGGTGATTCCCATGACACTGTCGCAGGGCTCAGGACTCCGTGTCTTGGCTTCACATGGCAAAGTTCACTGTCTGTTTGGACAGACTCAGCATCCAAACTAGTCTGCTTTTCTACCTGTGTCAATGAACAGCAGGAGAAGGAAACCAGCCTGCAGTTTCTTTGCAGAGAGGGCCTTTGCTCCCGGCTGAAAGTGCTGGATTGGCAGGGAGGAGGCAGACAGCTGAGAGCTGAGCTGCTCTATTGGACTGGCATCAGAACTCGGCAAAAAGAGTGTTTCCATTCTTTTATTTGAATCCTCCTATCGGCAGCCTCCGATTTTCACCTGGAACCGGACAAGAAAATGGCAACAGCCCTGGCGACGAGGGCACCGCGCCGGGCACGGCCCCGCCGCTCCCACTGCCCACGCCGAGCGGCCGGGGAGCAGCGCTGCGCCCCGCAGGGGCTGCACGTCTCCCTCCTCACGTCCTGCTCTGCCCTCCCACGGGGCTGCCTCTGCCTGGCGCTGGCAGGCGCCTCATTCAGCACTTTGCTCTGCTCCAGGCAAAAGGTGCGGACAGCGCTTTGCTTGCTCGTAAGCAAGAGACCGCGGCGCGGGGCGAGCGAGCAGCAGGGGCAAGTTGCAAGACTGCCGCAAGGAAGAGTTACAATCTGGTGAAGAAGAAGCTAAACAAGACGGTGCGTTTGGCGCGGCTGCGGGAGGAAGAGATGCTCCGTGACTCCGCTTCGGCCCCGGAGCGGAGCGGCCCGTGCTGGCCCGGGGCGCGCGGGGCTCGGCCGCGGGGCGCGCGGGGGAAAAACGGACACCCGGGCAACAGACACACGGACACGCGGACAAACGCTCCCAGCGCTTCAGCGGCAGCGGCGGCAGCAGCAGCAGCGGCAGCAGCGGCAGCAGCAGAAGAGCAACACAAAAGCAGCGGTTCTCCAGAGCCTCCGCGTTCCTTCTCCTGCTCCTCCTCTCCTTCTCCCAGTGTCCCGCATCCCCTGTCCCGCTCTCCCTTCAGTGCTCCACCCCGTCCGCCCCTTCCGCGGCCTCCCCTCTCCCCATGCCAGGCCGGGCCATGCGCCCGGCCCGCCCGCGGCCCCGGGCGGGGCTTCGCCCTCCCCGCCCCCGGGCGTCCCGCCGCGGTCTCGCCTCCGCCCGGCTCTTGCCGTACTGGCGGTGGCGCTGCTGGGCGGGCATCAGTGCCTGCCTCTTGGGCAGCATTGCCAGCCTCTGGCTCCGGCTGGCCCGACTCCGGCCCCGGCCCCAGGCCCGGCTTCGACTCCGGCCCCGGCCCCGGGCCCGGGCCCGGCCCCGCCTCCGACTCCGGCCCCGGGCCCGGCTCCTCCCGGGACCCGCCGAGGACACAGACGGCGCGGCCGCTCCCGCCGCGTCCGCGGCGTCTTCCCCGGTCCGAGCTCTTCCGCTCGGCAGCGCGGCCCCCGCCCCCGAGCCGCCGGTGTCCCCTTCGAAAGAGGCAACATCTGGGGATACCCGGCCCGGGGCGGTTGAGGAGCGGCCGCGGGCCGTTTCTGGAGCCGGGCCGAGCGCTGACGGCCGCGTCTCGCCGGCAGGGAAGGCGCAGCAGGGCCTGACGGAGCGCTACCGGGTGGGTTCGCTGCTGGGGCGCGGCGGCTTCGGCAGCGTCTTCGCGGCGACGCGGCTCTCGGACGGCGCCCCGGTGAGTGGCGGGGCCGGCGGCGGGCGCAGGAGGAGGGGGGCGGAGGAGGAGGAGGGCGCAGGAGAAGGAGGATGGGGCTCGGCAGGGCGGGCGGCGAGCTCAACCCGCTGCTCCCCTTGGCTTGCAGGTGGCCATCAAACGGGTGCCACGGAACCGCATCCGTCATTGGGGCGAGCTGGTGAGTGAGCGGGGGCAGGAGGGGGGTGGTGGGCAGCGGGAGAAGCCGGGGCGTGACGGGCGGGGATAAGCCGAGGCCCGGGAGGGTGGAAGGCGGCAGGACGCCTCGGGGGAGAGCGGGCGTGGGGGCAGCGGAGGGCGCAGAGCATCCCGGGCTGGGCGAGGGCCTTCGCGAGCCCTGGCACGGCACCAGCCCCACTGACGGCATCGTGCTCCTCCCGCAGCCCAACGGCACCAGCGCACCACTCGAGATCGTGCTGCTGGACAAGGTGTCCACCGGCTTCCCTGGTGTGGTGCAGCTCCTCGAGTGGCTCGTGCTCCCCAACAACGTGGTGCTGGTGATGGAGCGGCCGGAGCACTCTCAGGACCTGCTTCATTTTATTCGAGAGCGGGGCTTCCTGTCAGAGGAGGTGGCACGGGAGCTGTTCCGCCAGGTCCTGGAGGCCGTGCGGCACTGCACCAGCTGCGGGGTCCTTCACAGGGACCTGAAACCAGAGAACATCCTGGTTGACCTGGCCACCGGCCAGGCGAAATTGATCGACTTTGGCTGCGGCACCCACCTGCAAGACACAGCCTACACCCGCTTTGCAGGTGAGTCCCCGCCGGGGTAGGCTCCCGGTGCCGGCATCTCGCGGCCCAACCTGGCTGTGGCAGCGGGGATTCTCCCTTTTGATGCCACGACCGAGTGTTCAGCCCAGTTGCTTTTGAGTGTGGGTGGCCGGGGGGCCATCTTCCAGCGCTGCTGGCAGCCTTCGCCAGCCACTCTGCCCAGGACTGGCGCTGGGGCTGGGGCAGCCAGCGTGACAAAAACACACCCGTGGGTGGGGATAGCAGAGACGGGGGGCCCAGAAGCTGTGCACCCGCCGGTTTGGTGTGCAGGCGAGAAAGGGCTTGGACTGCTCAGCTCGCCTTGCTTGCCTTGGCTTCAGAATGTTTTGGGGGGCAATGCAGGCAGGCAGGGTGAAGGCATAGTTTCCCCC
Source organism: Coloeus monedula (assembly GCF_965178545.1). Taxonomy (NCBI): domain Eukaryota; kingdom Metazoa; phylum Chordata; class Aves; order Passeriformes; family Corvidae; genus Coloeus; species Coloeus monedula. The sequence goes on from NW_028120451.1 coordinate 56,750, forward strand.
CGCCCCCCCCCCCCCGGCACTGAGCAGGTTTTCCCTTTGCCTGGAATGCTCGGGCCTTGCCAGGGCTTCCGCTGCCCTCTTGCGACACCGGTGGCTTCTTTTACAACCCCCAGTTTGTCCACAAGTCACAGGCGCTGGCGAGAGGGCAGCGGGTCACGCCGCGTGCCACTGGTGCGGCCCCCGCGTGCCCAGGGATGCTGGGCCGAGGCTCCGGGAGCAGGCAGCATCCCCCTAATGAACTGCCTCTCTGTTCCGTAGGAACACCATCGTACAGCCCCCCGGAATGGAACCACTTTGGCTGGTACTACGGCGAGGCAGCTACCGTCTGGTCCCTGGGCATCGTGCTGCACCAGATGGTCTGCGGGCAGCACCCGTTCCCGAAGGGCCGGAACATCAGCTGGGGCCAGCTGTCGCTCCCACAACGGCTCTCTCAAGGTACGGGGGGAATAGCAGTGCTGGGAGACAGCAGCGGGCTCATGAGCATCCCGCTCTGGCAGCTGCCGAGGAGGTGGCACATGCCCCGCTCTCCTGCTCTCCTCCAAAACAAAGGATGGACGGGAAAGTTCAGGCACAGCTCGGAGCCCCCATGGCATGGCCTGGGCATGGCAATAGTGGGGCAAAGCGGACAGGAGCCTTCTGCAACTGACCGGCGCTTTCTGGTTTCTCCCCGCAGACTGCAAGGAACTCATCAGATGGTGTCTGTCCCTGCACTCCTTGGACAGGCCCTCATTAGAAGACCTGTCGTGTGATCCTTGGCTGCAGGATATTCACCATCCATAGAAGAAGGGAGAGAGCCACAGGCACACTTTGATCCAGGGAGCCAGTAAGTTACAGCTCCACACGTGCCTTGGCAAGAAGAAGCCAAGAAGCGCAGGCTTTTTTGCCCTGCCTGTATCGCTGCGCAGGGGTCGTCAGATGGGAACACGCAGCCCTTGTGCTGGAGCTGAGCTGCTCTTCCCAGCACTGGTGGCCGCCGTGCAAGCTGCTTTTGCTTGTCCTGCTTCACTGACAGCCGGGGCCCTGGGCGGGGCACTGACAGCCTGCTCTCAGCCGCAGGGAAGAAGGAGCCCCTGGAGAAGCTGTACCAGGTGGGGCTGCTGCGTCTGGAGACGTGGAGGACGACGTCAGGGATGACAAGCTCTTCCTCGACCTGGCCACCGGCAAGCTGAAGATGATGGGCTTCGATTCTGGCACCTTCTTCAAAGCCAGGCTCCACAGCGAATTTACAGATGAGTCCACACCCAGGGGGATGCTCCCAGATTTGGGCATTGCACGGCCTGGCCGGGAAGCAAAGGCTCCCCCCTTTGCTGGGGTGGATGCAACTAATTCTTCAGCCGGCTGCCAAGCTGCTTTTCGGCGGGGCGGGCGGGATGGGCTGGGGTGCTTACGAAATGGGAGTCGGCCCCTGGCCCTGCCAACAGCCCCCACCACCCACTGTTCCCCGGGCTGGGGCTGGGGCTGGGGCAGCCAGCCCGACACAAACAAGCCCCCATGGCAGGAGCAGAGGTGGCACTCCAGGAGCTGTGCACGGGCTGCTTTGTTTTGCGGGAAAGGAAGGGCTCGGGCTGCTCCACTCCCCTTGTTTGCTTTGGGCTCGCCGTGCCTGTTGGGGGGCAGTGCAGGGGGGAAGGGAGAAAGCGTGGGCTTCCCTCGCCCGTGGGTGGGTTTTTCCCCAGCACGTAGGGAAGGTTGGGCCTTCCTCAGGCCCCCGACAGAGAGAAGATTTTTGACCTTTTTTCTTGTTTCTCCTTTTTGTCTGTAATCCCTTTTCATTAATTTGTTGTTTGTTTTTCTTCAAGGAAGCGTTGTAGGTGGTGTCCAGTCTGGATCGGGAAGCGCTTGGGACCAGCTGCGGCGTGGATGGCACGTGGCCTTGGAGAAGGCCGAGGACACGGCTTGGGAGCAGCTTTTCTTCCGGCGGCGGGTGGCGTGTGGTGGGTCCCCGTCTTCTTGGCACGGCTGGGATAAGGGCTTTTGGGAGATGGCAGCGAGCACAGGAGCATCCCGCTCTGGGCAGCTGCTGAGGAGGTGGATCTGCCACGGCTGGCTGCGGGCGGTGGCACGTGTCCTGCCATCCTGCTCTCCTGCCAGAGGCAGCAGGGACGGGCGGCTTCGGGCACCGCTCTGAGCACGGCCAGCGCGGCCTGGGCACCGCGGGCGGCTGGGACAAGGGGGACAGCAGCCTTCAAGTGACGGGCGGTTTCTGCTTTCTCTCCTTGCAGCCGGGCTCTGTGGATGCTGAGGCTGCTCTGGGCTCCGCCAGGGCTCTGCTGCGGCTCAGCACCGGGCCGGAAGAAGCCAAAGAAGAACCGGTGTGAGCTGCAGCAGAGACGTGCCCGAGCATTTTGGCAACGCAGCTCAAGCCTGCAGAGTGCACGCCTCCAGGGGAAAACATGACACCACCCCCCCGCCCCAAATAAACTTGTTCAATAACTTGTGAAATGAAATCAATGTGGGATGACCCCAAATGACATTTCTCAGCTTGCTCAAGCTTTAGCTCAGCCCTTCTCTGAACAGTTCTCTGCCCCACCTGCCTTTTACTTCACAAGTGCTCCCACCCTCTTTTCCCCCAGTGAGTTGCCAGCTCAGGGCAGTCTCTGTCGCACTGTAGCCTTCCTTGATGCCCCTGACCACGACGAGGAGGAGCGAGCCCCAGGTTTAGGGACTCATCCTGTCACTGGCAGAAGAGCAGCAATGTCTCAGAGGTCCGGTGAGACCTGAGTGTCATTCAAGAGCTGCCCTCCAGGCCTCAGCTCTCCTCACTGTTAGCTTCCCACGGCCACTTTTCCTCGTCCTTGCAGCAGGATGAGCTCTGTGAATGCCCTTGACCCTCCCCACTCCTGCCAGCCCAGCCACCCAGCTCAGTTCGGCTTAAGCTGAAGCTTCTTTGTCTCCTCTGGCACGCCAGTGCAGTTCCCTCTGCGGGGAGCAGCAGCCCCAGAGCACAGCAGGCAGCAGCGCAGGCCGCACCTGCACCAGCTCCCCTCCACGCGTGGCTGGGCTCTTGGTGGCAACTAAATGCTCCCTGTTTGCAGCTGGCACTGGAGGATGGCCCCAGGGCGGAGCCCAGCAGGGCTCCCACCGCATCCCCCGGAGCTTGGGGCAGACAGTGGTCCCAGAGCTGAGGTTAATGGTGCGCAGCCGGCGCTGCGGCTCGCAGTCAGTGTTTGCAAGTGTTGCCTTCTCACCTCCTGCAACTTGTGGGGAAAACGAGCTGTGCGGCCGGGCCGGCACTGCCCCTCTGGGCAGTGACAAGGCTGAAGGCCTTTGCTGTTGCAGAGGAGCCGGCATTGAGCCTTAGCAGGGCCCGGCAGGTGCGGAGCCGGATCTCGCCTGCTGCCCGGGGCTCGCTGCCCGCCAACGGCCCCCACCCGCCGCGCTCCCTTCTACAGGGATAGAAGGCTCTGTCTGCACAAGGGTTCCCATAATGTCTTTGTACCCGTGGCTGCGGAACGAGCGCGGAGAGTGAAAGTGTCGGTCACGTTGCTTGTGCAACGCATCAAAGAAATGCGGTCGCCAGTCGGGCTATAACCAGAGGCGTTTATTAAAAGTGTCGATAGCTTTTATAATCTTTTCACCATCGGGTTAGAATAGTGTGAGCCTGGATAGCCAATAGTAAAATTGTTCATAAGCTTGCTAACCAATAATAGTCGTGATCAATTCCCTAACAGCAACACCAGACTTTTCTCCCAAAGATAAATGCTTGTGTAATACTTCTTTCTGCAAACTATTGTGCACCTGCTACTTGTTACATTTTTAAAAACTTTGTTCCATCTCTCCTGCCTTGACTGAATAGTCCTTGCTTTCTAACTAAACGCTCTGTGTTCTCCCAGTTGCAAGTTCCCGGTGTTTTCTTACTCTACTGGGTCTTTCTGACTAAGCCCTGAAGTCAAGACTCAAAATGCATAACACCTTCTTTTTCCAATTGAATCTCTTGATCACAACAACAGTCCCCCACAAACACCCCTGGTTCCTCAGAGCCTGCCTGTACATTCCTGAAGCAAAGTTCAGAGAAAGAAATGATCGGGTTTCTGCACCCTTTCATTCACCGTGATGCGCCGTCAGGAGGCTGCTGTTGCCTCTGCCTTGTGAATTGGGACCCCGCGGCTGCTGTGGCACCCCTTCCGGCTGCCACCTGCATTTTTCAGCCAAACTGCAACTGCCGCTTTCAAGCAGGGCTGTCCACGGTGCTTTCACGACAGCGAAGTCAGTCTTTTTGTCGCAGGCATAAGGATCAGCAGATACTGCAATGCCCACCACCCCTGAGCACTAAGGCGAGGAGAATGAAAGCCATACAGGCCACATTCACAGCGCTCAAACACAGCCCTGTTGCTGGTGCTCTTGAAATACAATCAGCTGACAGAGGCCAGCACTGAAATTGCCTCTGGAGTGTGGAATGAAACGAAAAACTCCACCGGGAGAAAGAGGAAGCAGAACTTCTGCACTCGCTTCATTGCTTCTTCCCAGCAGCAGGAGACGTGGCTGTCCAGAGGTACGTCCCGCTGCTGCTGACCACAGTCAGAGCACAGCCTGCTGCCCAGTCCCAGCGGGAAGGCCAGCCCAGCCCGGGGAGCTCCCGCAGCGTGGGCAGCTCAGCGGACGCGCTGCCAGGGCCGCAGCCCCGGGGACACGCCCGCCCATTGGGGGGCAGCGGCGCAGGCGCAATGTCCTGCGGCCCAAACTTGCTGCTGCTGCCACGCAGGGCCCATCCTCCTCCCCCTCCTCCTCTCCCAGCACGGCGCAAATCGCACCTCGCGGGATGCTTCTCCGGAGGCTGCTCAGGCGCCCCGCTCCTCTTTCCACCTGAGCGGCACTGCGGAGGAATCTTTGGCGCACTTCCGCGAGCCCGGGCCTCTCGCTTCGTGCTGAATCGGGGATGCAAACGGCCTTGTTAAGAAAGTCAGAAGCCAAGGGAACGGATTAGGAATTATTAGAAAAAAACTACCCTTCTTCCAGGCAAGGTACACCAAGTCATTTCCCACATTTCTCCTTTGCAGATTCTTCCAGTCGTCTGCTCGGAGAGCTCCAGCTTCTTCTGGTGCTTCCCATGAACCGATTGTACTCTTGATTTGCGCACCAACGCACCAGATGTGCAAGCATCTACGCTGAACTCAGAAACCAACTGCCTCTGTCAGACCATTCTCCCATTCCAGGTCACTTGCAAGATGTCCACTGAGAGCTTGGAAGGATTAGCCCACAGCTCTCCACTTCTGGCTGCAGGCTCCGGAGATTCTTTCTCTCCATTCAGCCAGCCTAACAATTGCTGCTACCCCCTCCTCCTGTTTCCTTAGCCTAGAACAGGAAGGACGGAAACCTTACCCACCGCACAACTCGCTAGTCCACCAGGAGGAGAAAGGACAAGTTGTCAAGCTCTCAAAACCTTGGTCCTGCTTTGCTGCAGACCAGAGTCGTGCTGCACACACAGTGTGGCAAGCCAAGAGAAGCTGCACGTGATGGCACATCTTGTGACAGGAGCTCGAGCAAGGTCTCCAGGAAAGGGTCTTGGAAAGAGCAGACATCACTGTGGGCAAGATTCTTGCAAAAGCAAAACAGCTTCCCAGAAGTGACATGGCAACGGAAAGAAACAGCCCAAGATGTTCCCGTATACTATTAATTGCTTCCCTTCTAGGCTCCCCTTTTCTGTCTTGCACTAGTTCTACCCCACAGTCATTCCAAACTGATCTTACCTAGAAGACCTAGGACTTAGCAAGTTTGAGACACTCTACAGTATCATTAGCTACACACAGTTTGCCTTCTCCCTGTTTGGCTTTGAAAGCAATGCTGGAGACGCCAGAAGCCTGCCAATGGAAGATTTTAGAGCCCAGTGCATTGCTCGGCTCTGGCTTCTAGAGACAGGGCATGTGCTCCCATGGGACTGCACCCTCAGCAGTGACAGTAGACAGCAGAAGCAACAAAGGTGATTCCCATGACACTGTCGCAGGGCTCAGGACTCCGTGTCTTGGCTTCACATGGCAAAGTTCACTGTCTGTTTGGACAGACTCAGCATCCAAACTAGTCTGCTTTTCTACCTGTGTCAATGAACAGCAGGAGAAGGAAACCAGCCTGCAGTTTCTTTGCAGAGAGGGCCTTTGCTCCCGGCTGAAAGTGCTGGATTGGCAGGGAGGAGGCAGACAGCTGAGAGCTGAGCTGCTCTATTGGACTGGCATCAGAACTCGGCAAAAAGAGTGTTTCCATTCTTTTATTTGAATCCTCCTATCGGCAGCCTCCGATTTTCACCTGGAACCGGACAAGAAAATGGCAACAGCCCTGGCGACGAGGGCACCGCGCCGGGCACGGCCCCGCCGCTCCCACTGCCCACGCCGAGCGGCCGGGGAGCAGCGCTGCGCCCCGCAGGGGCTGCACGTCTCCCTCCTCACGTCCTGCTCTGCCCTCCCACGGGGCTGCCTCTGCCTGGCGCTGGCAGGCGCCTCATTCAGCACTTTGCTCTGCTCCAGGCAAAAGGTGCGGACAGCGCTTTGCTTGCTCGTAAGCAAGAGACCGCGGCGCGGGGCGAGCGAGCAGCAGGGGCAAGTTGCAAGACTGCCGCAAGGAAGAGTTACAATCTGGTGAAGAAGCAGCTAAACAAGACGGTGCGTTTGGCGCGGCTGCGGGAGGAAGAGATGCTCCGTGACTCCGCTTCGGCCCCGGAGCGGAGCGGCCCGTGCTGGCCCGGGGCGCGCGGGGCTCGGCCGCGGGGCGCGCGGGGGAAAAACGGACACCCGGGCAACAGACACACGGACACGCGGACAAACGCTCCCAGCGCTTCAGCGGCAGCGGCGGCAGCAGCAGCAGCGGCAGCAGCGGCAGCAGCAGAAGAGCAACACAAAAGCAGCGGTTCTCCAGACCCTCCGCGTTCCTTCTCCTGCTCCTCCTCTCCTTCTCCCAGTGTCCCGCATCCCCTGTCCCGCTCTCCCTTCAGTGCTCCACCCCGTCCGCCCCTTCCGCGGCCTCCCCTCTCCCCATGCCAGGCCGGGCCATGCGCCCGGCCCGCCCGCGGCCCCGGGCGGGGCTTCGCCCTCCCCGCCCCCGGGCGTCCCGCCGCGGTCTCGCCTCCGCCCGGCTCTTGCCGTACTGGCGGTGGCGCTGCTGGGCGGGCATCAGTGCCTGCCTCTTGGGCAGCATTGCCAGCCTCTGGCTCCGGCTGGCCCGACTCCGGCCCCGGCCCCAGGCCCGGCTTCGACTCCGGCCCCGGCCCCGGGCCCGGGCCCGGCCCCGCCTCCGACTCCGGCCCCGGGCCCGGCTCCTCCCGGGACCCGCCGAGGACACAGACGGCGCGGCCGCTCCCGCCGCGTCCGCGGCGTCTTCCCCGGTCCGAGCTCTTCCGCTCGGCAGCGCGGCCCCCGCCCCCGAGCCGCCGGTGTCCCCTTCGAAAGAGGCAACATCTGGGGATACCCGGCCCGGGGCGGTTGAGGAGCGGCCGCGGGCCGTTTCTGGAGCCGGGCCGAGCGCTGACGGCCGCGTCTCGCCGGCAGGGAAGGCGCAGCAGGGCCTGACGGAGCGCTACCGGGTGGGTTCGCTGCTGGGGCGCGGCGGCTTCGGCAGCGTCTTCGCGGCGACGCGGCTCTCGGACGGCGCCCCGGTGAGTGGCGGGGCCGGCGGCGGGCGCAGGAGGAGGGGGGCGGAGGAGGAGGAGGGCGCAGGAGAAGGAGGATGGGGCTCGGCAGGGCGGGCGGCGAGCTCAACCCGCTGCTCCCCTTGGCTTGCAGGTGGCCATCAAACGGGTGCCACGGAACCGCATCCGTCATTGGGGCGAGCTGGTGAGTGAGCGGGGGCAGGAGGGGGGTGGTGGGCAGCGGGAGAAGCCGGGGCGTGACGGGCGGGGATAAGCCGAGGCCCGGGAGGGTGGAAGGCGGCAGGACGCCTCGGGGGAGAGCGGGCGTGGGGGCAGCGGAGGGCGCAGAGCATCCCGGGCTGGGCGAGGGCCTTCGCGAGCCCTGGCACGGCACCAGCCCCACTGACGGCATCGTGCTCCTCCCGCAGCCCAACGGCACCAGCGCACCACTCGAGATCGTGCTGCTGGACAAGGTGTCCACCGGCTTCCCTGGTGTGGTGCAGCTCCTCGAGTGGCTCGTGCTCCCCAACAACGTGGTGCTGGTGATGGAGCGGCCGGAGCACTCTCAGGACCTGCTTCATTTTATTCGAGAGCGGGGCTTCCTGTCAGAGGAGGTGGCACGGGAGCTGTTCCGCCAGGTCCTGGAGGCCGTGCGGCACTGCACCAGCTGCGGGGTCCTTCACAGGGACCTGAAACCAGAGAACATCCTGGTTGACCTGGCCACCGGCCAGGCGAAATTGATCGACTTTGGCTGCGGCACCCACCTGCAAGACACAGCCTACACCCGCTTTGCAGGTGAGTCCCCGCCGGGGTAGGCTCCCGGTGCCGGCATCTCGCGGCCCAACCTGGCTGTGGCAGCGGGGATTCTCCCTTTTGATGCCACGACCGAGTGTTCAGCCCAGTTGCTTTTGAGTGTGGGTGGCCGGGGGGCCATCTTCCAGCGCTGCTGGCAGCCTTCGCCAGCCACTCTGCCCAGGACTGGCGCTGGGGCTGGGGCAGCCAGCGTGACAAAAACACACCCGTGGGTGGGGATAGCAGAGACGGGGGGCCCAGAAGCTGTGCACCCGCCGGTTTGGTGTGCAGGCGAGAAAGGGCTTGGACTGCTCAGCTCGCCTTGCTTGCCTTGGCTTCAGAATGTTTTGGGGGGCAATGCAGGCAGGCAGGGTGAAGGCATAGTTTCCCCCCGCCCCCCCCCCCCCCGGCACTGAGCAGGTTTTCCCTTTGCCTGGAATGCTCGGGCCTTGCCAGGGCTTCCGCTGCCCTCTTGCGACACCGGTGGCTTCTTTTACAACCCCCAGTTTGTCCACAAGTCACAGGCGCTGGCGAGAGGGCAGCGGGTCACGCCGCGTGCCACTGGTGCGGCCCCCGCGTGCCCAGGGATGCTGGGGCGAGGCTCCGGGAGCAGGCAGCATCCCCCTAATGAACTGCCTCTCTGTTCCGTAGGAACACCATCGTACAGCCCCCCGGAATGGAACCACTTTGGCTGGTACTACGGCGAGGCAGCTACCGTCTGGTCCCTGGGCATCGTGCTGCACCAGATGGTCTGCGGGCAGCACCCGTTCCCGAAGGGCCGGAACATCAGCTGGGGCCAGCTGTCGCTCCCACAACGGCTCTCTCAAGGTACGGGGGGAATAGCAGTGCTGGGAGACAGCAGCGGGCTCATGAGCATCCCGCTCTGGCAGCTGCCGAGGAGGTGGCACATGCCCCGCTCTCCTGCTCTCCTCCAAAACAAAGGATGGACGGGAAAGTTCAGGCACAGCTCGGAGCCCCCATGGCATGGCCTGGGCATGGCAATAGTGGGGCAAAGCGGACAGGAGCCTTCTGCAACTGACCGGCGCTTTCTGGTTTCTCCCCACAGACTGCAAGGAACTCATCAGATGGTGTCTGTCCCTGCACTCCTTGGACAGGCCCTCATTAGAAGACCTGTCGTGTGATCCTTGGCTGCAGGATATTCACCATCCATAGAAGAAGGGAGAGAGCCACAGGCACACTTTGATCCAGGGAGCCGGTAAGTTACAGCTCCACACGTGCCTTGGCAAGAAGAAGCCAAGAAGCGCAGGCTTTTTTGCCCTGCCTGTATCGCTGCGCAGGGGTCGTCAGATGGGAACACGCAGCCCTTGTGCTGGAGCTGAGCTGCTCTTCCCAGCACTGGTGGCCGCCGTGCAAGCTGCTTTTGCTTGTCCTGCTTCACTGACAGCCGGGGCCCTGGGCGGGGCACTGACAGCCTGCTCTCAGCCGCAGGGAAGAAGGAGCCCCTGGAGAAGCTGTACCAGGTGGGGCTGCTGCGTCTGGAGACGTGGAGGACGACGTCAGGGATGACAAGCTCTTCCTCGACCTGGCCACCGGCAAGCTGAAGATGATGGGCTTCGATTCTGGCACCTTCTTCAAAGCCAGGCTCCACAGCGAATTTACAGATGAGTCCACACCCAGGGGGATGCTCCCAGATTTGGGCATTGCACGGCCTGGCCGGGAAGCAAAGGCTCCCCCCTTTGCTGGGGTGGATGCAACTAATTCTTCAGCCGGCTGCCAAGCTGCTTTTCGGCGGGGCGGGCGGGATGGGCTGGGGTGCTTACGAAATGGGAGTCGGCCCCTGGCCCTGCCAACAGCCCCCACCACCCACTGTTCCCCGGGCTGGGGCTGGGGCTGGGGCAGCCAGCCCGACACAAACAAGCCCCCATGGCAGGAGCAGAGGTGGCACTCCAGGAGCTGTGCACGGGCTGCTTTGTTTTGCGGGAAAGGAAGGGCTCGGGCTGCTCCACTCCCCTTGTTTGCTTTGGGCTCGCCGTGCCTGTTGGGGGGCAGTGCAGGGGGGAAGGGAGAAAGCGTGGGCTTCCCTCGCCCGTGGGTGGGTTTTTCCCCAGCACGTAGGGAAGGTTGGGCCTTCCTCAGGCCCCCGACAGAGAGAAGATTTTTGACCTTTTTTCTTGTTTCTCCTTTTTGTCTGTAATCCCTTTTCATTAATTTGTTGTTTGTTTTTCTTCAAGGAAGCGTTGTAGGTGGTGTCCAGTCTGGATCGGGAAGCGCTTGGGACCAGCTGCGGCGTGGATGGCACGTGGCCTTGGAGAAGGCTGAGGACACAGCTTGGGAGCAGCTTTTCTTCCGGCGGCGGGTGGCGTGCGGTGGGTCCCCGTCTTCTTGGCACGGCTGGGATAAGGGCTTTTGGGAGATGGCAGCGAGCACAGGAGCATCCCGCTCTGGGCAGCTGCTGAGGAGGTGGATCTGCCACGGCTGGCTGCGGGCGGTGGCACGTGTCCTGCCATCCTGCTCTCCTGCCAGAGGCAGCAGGGACGGGCGGCTTCGGGCACCGCTCTGAGCACGGCCAGCGCGGCCTGGGCACCGCGGGCGGCTGGGACAAGGGGGACAGCAGCCTTCAAGTGACGGGCGGTTTCTGCTTTCTCTCCTTGCAGCCGGGCTCTGTGGATGCTGAGGCTGCTCTGGGCTCCGCCAGGGCTCTGCTGCGGCTCAGCACCGGGCCGGAAGAAGCCAAAGAAGAACCGGTGTGAGCTGCAGCAGAGACGTGCCCGAGCATTTTGGCAACGCAGCTCAAGCCTGCAGAGTGCACGCCTCCAGGGGAAAACATGACACCACCCCCCCGCCCCAAATAAACTTGTTCAATAACTTGTGAAATGAAATCAATGTGGGATGACCCCAAATGACATTTCTCAGCTTGCTCAAGCTTTAGCTCAGCCCTTCTCTGAACAGTTCTCTGCCCCACCTGCCTTTTACTTCACAAGTGCTCCCACCCTCTTTTCCCCCAGTGAGTTGCCAGCTCAGGGCAGTCTCTGTCGCACTGTAGCCTTCCTTGATGCCCCTGACCACGACGAGGAGGAGCGAGCCCCAGGTTTAGGGACTCATCCTGTCACTGGCAGAAGAGCAGCAATGTCTCAGAGGTCCGGTGAGACCTGAGTGTCATTCAAGAGCTGCCCTCCAGGCCTCAGCTCTCCTCACTGTTAGCTTCCCACGGCCACTTTTCCTCGTCCTTGCAGCAGGATGAGCTCTGTGAATGCCCTTGACCCTCCCCACTCCTGCCAGCCCAGCCACCCAGCTCAGTTCGGCTTAAGCTGAAGCTTCTTTGTCTCCTCTGGCACGCCAGTGCAGTTCCCTCTGCGGGGAGCAGCAGCCCCAGAGCACAGCAGGCAGCAGCGCAGGCCGCACCTGCACCAGCTCCCCTCCACGCGTGGCTGGGCTCTTGGTGGCAACTAAATGCTCCCTGTTTGCAGCTGGCACTGGAGGATGGCCCCAGGGCGGAGCCCAGCAGGGCTCCCACCGCATCCCCCGGAGCTTGGGGCAGACAGTGGTCCCAGAGCTGAGGTTAATGGTGCGCAGCCGGCGCTGCGGCTCGCAGTCAGTGTTTGCAAGTGTTGCCTTCTCACCTCCTGCAACTTGTGGGGAAAACGAGCTGTGCGGCCGGGCCGGCACTGCCCCTCTGGGCAGTGACAAGGCTGAAGGCCTTTGCTGTTGCAGAGGAGCCGGCATTGAGCCTTAGCAGGGCCCGGCAGGTGCGGAGCCGGATCTCGCCTGCTGCCCGGGGCTCGCTGCCCGCCAACGGCCCCCACCCGCCGCGCTCCCTTCTACAGGGATAGAAGGCTCTGTCTGCACAAGGGTTCCCATAATGTCTTTGTACCCGTGGCTGCGGAACGAGCGCGGAGAGTGAAAGTGTCGGTCACGTTGCTTGTGCAACGCATCAAAGAAATGCGGTCGCCAGTCGGGCTATAACCAGAGGCGTTTATTAAAAGTGTCGATAGCTTTTATAATCTTTTCACCATCGGGTTAGAATAGTGTGAGCCTGGATAGCCAATAGTAAAATTGTTCATAAGCTTGCTAACCAATAATAGTCGTGATCAATTCCCTAACAGCAACACCAGACTTTTCTCCCAAAGATAAATGCTTGTGTAATACTTCTTTCTGCAAACTATTGTGCACCTGCTACTTGTTACATTTTTAAAAACTTTGTTCCATCTCTCCTGCCTTGACTGAATAGTCCTTGCTTTCTAACTAAACGCTCTGTGTTCTCCCAGTTGCAAGTTCCCGGTGTTTTCTTACTCTACTGGGTCTTTCTGACTAAGCCCTGAAGTCAAGACTCAAAATGCATAACACCTTCTTTTTCCAATTGAATCTCTTGATCACAACAACAGTCCCCCACAAACACCCCTGGTTCCTCAGAGCCTGCCTGTACATTCCTGAAGCAAAGTTCAGAGAAAGAAATGATCGGGTTTCTGCACCCTTTCATTCACCGTGATGCGCCGTCAGGAGGCTGCTGTTGCCTCTGCCTTGTGAATTGGGACCCCACGGCTGCTGTGGCACCCCTTCCGGCTGCCACCTGCATTTTTCAGCCAAACTGCAACTGCCGCTTTCAAGCAGGGCTGTCCACGGTGCTTTCACGACAGCGAAGTCAGTCTTTTTGTCGCAGGCATAAGGATCAGCAGATACTGCAATGCCCACCACCCCTGAGCACTAAGGCGAGGAGAATGAAAGCCATACAGGCCACATTCACAGCGCTCAAACACAGCCCTGTTGCTGGTGCTCTTGAAATACAATCAGCTGACAGAGGCCAGCACTGAAATTGCCTCTGGAGTGTGGAATGAAACGAAAAACTCCACCGGGAGAAAGAGGAAGCAGAACTTCTGCACTCGCTTCATTGCTTCTTCCCAGCAGCAGGAGACGTGGCTGTCCAGAGGTACGTCCCGCTGCTGCTGACCACAGTCAGAGCACAGCCTGCTGCCCAGTCCCAGCGGGAAGGCCAGCCCAGCCCGGGGAGCTCCCGCAGCGTGGGCAGCTCAGCGGACGCGCTGCCAGGGCCGCAGCCCCGGGGACACGCCCGCCCATTGGGGGGCAGCGGCGCAGGCGCAATGTCCTGCGGCCCAAACTTGCTGCTGCTGCCACGCAGGGCCCATCCTCCTCCCCCTCCTCCTCTCCCAGCACGGCGCAAATCGCACCTCGCGGGATGCTTCTCCGGAGGCTGCTCAGGCGCCCCGCTCCTCTTTCCACCTGAGCGGCACTGCGGAGGAATCTTTGGCGCACTTCCGCGAGCCCGGGCCTCTCGCTTCGTGCTGAATCGGGGATGCAAACGGCCTTGTTAAGAAAGTCAGAAGCCAAGGGAACGGATTAGGAATTATTAGAAAAAAACTACCCTTCTTCCAGGCAAGGTACACCAAGTCATTTCCCACATTTCTCCTTTGCAGATTCTTCCAGTCGTCTGCTCGGAGAGCTCCAGCTTCTTCTGGTGCTTCCCATGAACCGATTGTACTCTTGATTTGCGCACCAACGCACCAGATGTGCAAGCATCTACGCTGAACTCAGAAACCAACTGCCTCTGTCAGACCATTCTCCCATTCCAGGTCACTTGCAAGATGTCCACTGAGAGCTTGGAAGGATTAGCCCACAGCTCTCCACTTCTGGCTGCAGGCTCCGGAGATTCTTTCTCTCCATTCAGCCAGCCTAACAATTGCTGCTACCCCCTCCTCCTGTTTCCTTAGCCTAGAACAGGAAGGACGGAAACCTTACCCACCGCACAACTCGCTAGTCCACCAGGAGGAGAAAGGACAAGTTGTCAAGCTCTCAAAACCTTGGTCCTGCTTTGCTGCAGACCAGAGTCGTGCTGCACACACAGTGTGGCAAGCCAAGAGAAGCTGCACGTGATGGCACATCTTGTGACAGGAGCTCGAGCAAGGTCTCCAGGAAAGGGTCTTGGAAAGAGCAGACATCACTGTGGGCAAGATTCTTGCAAAAGCAAAACAGCTTCCCAGAAGTGACATGGCAACGGAAAGAAACAGCCCAAGATGTTCCCGTATACTATTAATTGCTTCCCTTCTAGGCTCCCCTTTTCTGTCTTGCACTAGTTCTACCCCACAGTCATTCCAAACTGATCTTACCTAGAAGACCTAGGACTTAGCAAGTTTGAGACACTCTACAGTATCATTAGCTACACACAGTTTGCCTTCTCCCTGTTTGGCTTTGAAAGCAATGCTGGAGACGCCAGAAGCCTGCCAATGGAAGATTTTAGAGCCCAGTGCATTGCTCGGCTCTGGCTTCTAGAGACAGGGCATGTGCTCCCATGGGACTGCACCCTCAGCAGTGACAGTAGACAGCAGAAGCAACAAAGGTGATTCCCATGACACTGTCGCAGGGCTCAGGACTCCGTGTCTTGGCTTCACATGGCAAAGTTCACTGTCTGTTTGGACAGACTCAGCATCCAAACTAGTCTGCTTTTCTACCTGTGTCAATGAACAGCAGGAGAAGGAAACCAGCCTGCAGTTTCTTTGCAGAGAGGGCCTTTGCTCCCGGCTGAAAGTGCTGGATTGGCAGGGAGGAGGCAGACAGCTGAGAGCTGAGCTGCTCTATTGGACTGGCATCAGAACTCGGCAAAAAGAGTGTTT